>NW_028124446.1:0-60325 GCF_965194825.1 Balaenoptera physalus | reverse complement strand
TTGGTGTCGGGCTTATACTCACGACAGGCATGGCTGTGAGAGGGAAAAAGAGGTTTCACGAAGAAACACGTATTCCAGTTTCTGATTCAGAGCTCATCCTGTCCTGTTCTCTAGCTAAAGGGAAACTCAAAGTGAGGCCTAGCTTCGAAGGAGGGCCCTGATATGCCATGCAGCGGAGTAGGCGTGCAGCAGCTTCCATGAGGCCTTAGTCGCTCTTCTGCTTTAGGTGAACGCTAGTAAGCTTTTCAGGACTCGTAGACCCCTCGCGGCAGCACTCGTTTCCGTACAGGGACCCTGAGTACCCCCAGGCTCCCCTGGGCTTGCTGGGCCACACTCAGACCCGTAGGCCATTCAGGGTGGCCCTGCGTAGGTCGAGGGAAGAGTCACACGCTGCACTCTTCCTTGGGCGAGCCAGATATCCCCAGCTCACCAACGGCTTCATGAACACGGTCCTAGCAAGTCCAGCATACCATGAAATTCGTCCTCGTTGCCCTACTCTGAGCGGTACTGAGAAAAACTCTCTGCTTACAAGTCCTTCTAGGACCTCATACCTGAAGTCACCGTATCTCAAGGAGAAAAGGCAGCTTGCATTGCAACTTCCACTACAGCACAGTTTTGTGTGTAACACTTCAGGCTTTTGGGAGAGGCACAGGACCCTAGGAGTCCTAGGGCAGTCTTTCATCTAAGCAGTTCGCTCCACGCAGAGCACCTTATGTAGAAAAGTTGAATCAGGGAAGAGCCAGGGAGGTAGCTAGGTCTCTTTTGACCTGCCAGAAGCCAGAGACACTTACGCTGCGTGTCAACCTGGAGATGGTGCCTGATGGGACTGGCCTTGTTTTCCCACCTTGAAAGCTCCTCTTATGCGCCTTGAAGCTCCCTTAAAAACACTGTGGTTGTCAGGCTTATACTCACGGCAGGCATGGCTGTGAGAGGGAAAAAGAGGTTACACGAAGAGACAGGGTATTTCAGTTTCTGAGTCAGAGCTAATCCTGTCTTGTTTTATAGCTAAAGGGAAACTCAAAGTGTGCCCTCGCTTCGAAGGAGGGCCCTGATATGCCATGTAGCGGAGTAGGCGTGCAACAGCTTCCATGAGGCCTTAGTCGCTCTCTTGCTTTAGTTGAACGCTAGTAAGGTATTCAGGACTCCTAGACCCCTCGCGGCAGCACTCGTTCCGTACAAGGACACTGAGTACTCCAAGGCTTCCCTGGGCTTGCTGGGCCACACTCAGATGCGTAGGCCTGTCAGGGTGCCCCTGGGTAGGCGGAGTGAAGGGTAACACGCTGCACGCTTCATTCGGGGAGCTAGGTATCCCCAGCTACAGAAAGGTTTCATGAACACGATTCTAGAAAATGCAGCATACCATGGAAGTCGTCCTCATTCCCCTAGTCTGAGCTGTACTGAGAAAAACTCTCTGCTTACAAGTCCTTCTAGGACCTCATACCTGAAGTCACCGTATCTCAAGGTTAAAGGCAGCTTGCATTGCAACTTCCACTTCAGCACAGTTTTCTGTGGAACACTTCAGGCTTTTGGGAGAGGCACAGGACCCTAGGAGACCTAGGGCACTCTTTCGTCTAGGCAGTTCACTACACACAGAGCACCCTGTGTAGAAAAGCTGAATCAGGGGAGAGCCAGGGAGGTAGCTAGGTCTCTTTTGACCTGCCAGAAGCCAGAGACACTTATGCTGCGTGTCAGCCTGGAGATGGTGCCTGATGGGACTGGCCTTGTTTTGCCACCTTGAAAGCTCCTCTTACGCGTCTTGAAGCTCCCTTAAAAACCCTGTGGTTGTCAGCCTTATACTCACGGGCAGGCATGGCTGTGAGAGGGAAAAACAGGTTTCACGAAGAAACAGGGTATCCCAGTTTCTCGGTCCGAGCTCATCCTGTTCTGTTCTATAGCTAAAGGGAATCTCAAAGTGAGGCCTAGCTTCGAAGGAGGGCCCTGATATGCCATGCAGCAGCGTAGGCGTGCGCAGCTTCCATGAGGCCTTAGTCGCACTTCTGCATTGGTTTAACGGTACTAATCTTCCCAGGACTCCTGCTCCCTTGCCTCTGCACCCGTTTCCGTACAAAGACCCTGAGTAACCCCCAGGCTCCCCTGAGTTGAAGATCAACATTCAGACACGTAGGCCCTTCGGAGTACCCGTGTCTGTGCCGACTGAAGGGCAGCATGATGCACGCTCCCTCGGGGAGCTCGATTTCCTCAGCTCACCAACAGCCTCAGGAACACGGTTGTAGTAGGTGCAGCATGCCATGCAAGTCGGCCTGCTTACAGTAGTCCGAGCTGTACTGAGGAAAGCTCTTTGCTTACAATTCCTTCTACCAGCTCCTAGCTGAAGTCAACCAACCTCTAGGCGAAAGTCGGCTTGTGGTCCAAGTGCAACTAGAGCACACTTTCTGGTGGAACGCCGCAGGCTTTTGGAAGATGCCCAGGAGCCCAGGACACCTAGGGAATTCTTTCATTGAGGCAGTTCACTACACGCAGAACACCCTGCATAGAAAAGTTGATTCTCCAAGAACCCAGTGAGGAGCTAGGTCTCTTTTGACCTGTTAGAAACCACAGATGCTTCTTCTGCGTGTCAACCTGGAAATGGAGGCCTTAGGAGACAAGCCTTGTTTTCCCTTCTTGAAAGCTCCATTCATGCGGCCTTGAGGCTACCTGAAAAACACTGTGATTGTCGGACTTGTCCTCACGCCAGGCATGGCTCTGGAAGAAAATGAGTTTTCTCGAAAGAAAGAGGGTGCTTCCAGGCCCTGGTGGGGAGCATATCCTGCCCTGCACTAGAGCGAAGGGGAATCTCAACGTGCGCCCTACCCTCGACCTAGGGCTCTGATTTGCCCTCCACTAGGGTAGTTGTGCAGCATTTTCCTTGAGGCCTTAGTCGCAGTTCTGCATTAGTTTAAAGGTACTAATCTTCTCAGGACTCCAGGCCCGCTCATGTCAGTACCCATTTCCGTACAAGAACTCTGAGTACCCCAAGACTCCCCAGGCTTGCTGGGCCACACTCAGACCCGTAGGCCCTTCAGTGTGCCCCTTTTTAGGCCGAGTGAAAGATAACAAACTGCACTCTTTCTTGGGAAAGCTAGATTTCCTCAGCTCACCATCAGCCTCAGGGACACGGTCTAGCAAGGCCAGCAAACCATGGAAGTCTGCCTCATCACTCGATTCTCAGCTGTACTGAGTAAAATTCTCTGCTTTGAAGTCCTTCGAGGACCTCATACCTGAAGTCACCGTAGCTCAAGGAGAAAGACGGCTTGCATTCCAACTTCCACTAAAGCACAGTGTTCTTTGTAACACTTCAGGCTTTGGGACATACACAGGGCTCTTAGAGACCTAGGGCAGTCTATTGTCTAGGCACTGCACTACACGTACAACACCCTGTGCAGAAAAATTGATTCTGGGAAGAGCCAAGTAGGTAGCTAGGTCTCTTTTGACCTCTTAGAAAGCACAGCTACTTATGTTGTGTGTCAATCTGGAAACAGGACGTGATGGGGCTAGCCTTGCTGTCCCATCATGAAAGCTCCCTTTATGCGCCTAGAAGCTCACTGAAAAACACTGTTGGTGTCGGGCTTATACTCACGACAGGCATGGCTGTGAGAGGGAAAAAGAGGTTTCACGAAGAAACACGTATTCCAGTTTCTGATTCAGAGCTCATCCTGTCCTGTTCTCTAGCTAAAGGGAAACTCAAAGTGAGGCCTAGCTTCGAAGGAGGGCCCTGATATGCCATGCAGCGGAGTAGGCGTGCAGCAGCTTCCATGAGGCCTTAGTCGCTCTTCTGCTTTAGGTGAACGCTAGTAAGCTTTTCAGGACTCGTAGACCCCTCGCGGCAGCACTCGTTTCCGTACAGGGACCCTGAGTACCCCCAGGCTCCCCTGGGCTTGCTGGGCCACACTCAGACCCGTAGGCCATTCAGGGTGGCCCTGCGTAGGTCGAGGGAAGAGTCACACGCTGCACTCTTCCTTGGGCGAGCCAGATATCCCCAGCTCACCAACGGCTTCATGAACACGGTCCTAGCAAGTCCAGCATACCATGAAATTCGTCCTCGTTGCCCTACTCTGAGCGGTACTGAGAAAAACTCTCTGCTTACAAGTCCTTCTAGGACCTCATACCTGAAGTCACCGTATCTCAAGGAGAAAAGGCAGCTTGCATTGCAACTTCCACTACAGCACAGTTTTGTGTGTAACACTTCAGGCTTTTGGGAGAGGCACAGGACCCTAGGAGTCCTAGGGCAGTCTTTCATCTAAGCAGTTCGCTCCACGCAGAGCACCTTATGTAGAAAAGTTGAATCAGGGAAGAGCCAGGGAGGTAGCTAGGTCTCTTTTGACCTGCCAGAAGCCAGAGACACTTACGCTGCGTGTCAACCTGGAGATGGTGCCTGATGGGACTGGCCTTGTTTTCCCACCTTGAAAGCTCCTCTTATGCGCCTTGAAGCTCCCTGAAAAACACTGTGGTTGTCAGGCTTATACTCACGGCAGGCATGGCTGTGAGAGGGAAAAAGAGGTTACACGAAGAGACAGGGTATTTCAGTTTCTGAGTCAGAGCTAATCCTGTCTTGTTTTATAGCTAAAGGGAAACTCAAAGTGTGCCCTCGCTTCGAAGGAGGGCCCTGATATGCCATGTAGCGGAGTAGGCGTGCAACAGCTTCCATGAGGCCTTAGTCGCTCTCTTGCTTTAGTTGAACGCTAGTAAGGTATTCAGGACTCCTAGACCCCTCGCGGCAGCACTCGTTCCGTACAAGGACACTGAGTACTCCAAGGCTTCCCTGGGCTTGCTGGGCCACACTCAGATGCGTAGGCCTGTCAGGGTGCCCCTGGGTAGGCGGAGTGAAGGGTAACACGCTGCACGCTTCATTCGGGGAGCTAGGTATCCCCAGCTACAGAAAGGTTTCATGAACACGATTCTAGAAAATGCAGCATACCATGGAAGTCGTCCTCATTCCCCTAGTCTGAGCTGTACTGAGAAAAACTCTCTGCTTACAAGTCCTTCTAGGACCTCATACCTGAAGTCACCGTATCTCAAGGTTAAAGGCAGCTTGCATTGCAACTTCCACTTCAGCACAGTTTTCTGTGGAACACTTCAGGCTTTTGGGAGAGGCACAGGACCCTAGGAGACCTAGGGCACTCTTTCGTCTAGGCAGTTCACTACACACAGAGCACCCTGTGTAGAAAAGCTGAATCAGGGGAGAGCCAGGGAGGTAGCTAGGTCTCTTTTGACCTGCCAGAAGCCAGAGACACTTATGCTGCGTGTCAGCCTGGAGATGGTGCCTGATGGGACTGGCCTTGTTTTGCCACCTTGAAAGCTCCTCTTACGCGTCTTGAAGCTCCCTTAAAAACCCTGTGGTTGTCAGCCTTATACTCACGGGCAGGCATGGCTGTGAGAGGGAAAAACAGGTTTCACGAAGAAACAGGGTATCCCAGTTTCTCGGTCCGAGCTCATCCTGTTCTGTTCTATAGCTAAAGGGAATCTCAAAGTGAGGCCTAGCTTCGAAGGAGGGCCCTGATATGCCATGCAGCAGCGTAGGCGTGCGCAGCTTCCATGAGGCCTTAGTCGCACTTCTGCATTGGTTTAACGGTACTAATCTTCCCAGGACTCCTGCTCCCTTGCCTCTGCACCCGTTTCCGTACAAAGACCCTGAGTAACCCCCAGGCTCCCCTGAGTTGAAGATCAACATTCAGACACGTAGGCCCTTCGGAGTACCCGTGTCTGTGCCGACTGAAGGGCAGCATGATGCACGCTCCCTCGGGGAGCTCGATTTCCTCAGCTCACCAACAGCCTCAGGAACACGGTTGTAGTAGGTGCAGCATGCCATGCAAGTCGGCCTGCTTACAGTAGTCCGAGCTGTACTGAGGAAAGCTCTTTGCTTACAATTCCTTCTACCAGCTCCTAGCTGAAGTCAACCAACCTCTAGGCGAAAGTCGGCTTGTGGTCCAAGTGCAACTAGAGCACACTTTCTGGTGGAACGCCGCAGGCTTTTGGAAGATGCCCAGGAGCCCAGGACACCTAGGGAATTCTTTCATTGAGGCAGTTCACTACACGCAGAACACCCTGCATAGAAAAGTTGATTCTCCAAGAACCCAGTGAGGAGCTAGGTCTCTTTTGACCTGTTAGAAACCACAGATGCTTCTTCTGCGTGTCAACCTGGAAATGGAGGCCTTAGGAGACAAGCCTTGTTTTCCCTTCTTGAAAGCTCCATTCATGCGGCCTTGAGGCTACCTGAAAAACACTGTGATTGTCGGACTTGTCCTCACGCCAGGCATGGCTCTGGAAGAAAATGAGTTTTCTCGAAAGAAAGAGGGTGCTTCCAGGCCCTGGTGGGGAGCATATCCTGCCCTGCACTAGAGCGAAGGGGAATCTCAACGTGCGCCCTACCCTCGACCTAGGGCTCTGATTTGCCCTCCACTAGGGTAGTTGTGCAGCATTTTCCTTGAGGCCTTAGTCGCAGTTCTGCATTAGTTTAAAGGTACTAATCTTCTCAGGACTCCAGGCCCGCTCATGTCAGTACCCATTTCCGTACAAGAACTCTGAGTACCCCAAGACTCCCCAGGCTTGCTGGGCCACACTCAGACCCGTAGGCCCTTCAGTGTGCCCCTTTTTAGGCCGAGTGAAAGATAACAAACTGCACTCTTTCTTGGGAAAGCTAGATTTCCTCAGCTCACCATCAGCCTCAGGGACACGGTCTAGCAAGGCCAGCAAACCATGGAAGTCTGCCTCATCACTCGATTCTCAGCTGTACTGAGTAAAATTCTCTGCTTTGAAGTCCTTCGAGGACCTCATACCTGAAGTCACCGTAGCTCAAGGAGAAAGACGGCTTGCATTCCAACTTCCACTAAAGCACAGTGTTCTTTGTAACACTTCAGGCTTTGGGACATACACAGGGCTCTTAGAGACCTAGGGCAGTCTATTGTCTAGGCACTGCACTACACGTACAACACCCTGTGCAGAAAAATTGATTCTGGGAAGAGCCAAGTAGGTAGCTAGGTCTCTTTTGACCTCTTAGAAAGCACAGCTACTTATGTTGTGTGTCAATCTGGAAACAGGACGTGATGGGGCTAGCCTTGCTGTCCCATCATGAAAGCTCCCTTTATGCGCCTAGAAGCTCACTGAAAAACACTGTTGGTGTCGGGCTTATACTCACGACAGGCATGGCTGTGAGAGGGAAAAAGAGGTTTCACGAAGAAACACGTATTCCAGTTTCTGATTCAGAGCTCATCCTGTCCTGTTCTCTAGCTAAAGGGAAACTCAAAGTGAGGCCTAGCTTCGAAGGAGGGCCCTGATATGCCATGCAGCGGAGTAGGCGTGCAGCAGCTTCCATGAGGCCTTAGTCGCTCTTCTGCTTTAGGTGAACGCTAGTAAGCTTTTCAGGACTCGTAGACCCCTCGCGGCAGCACTCGTTTCCGTACAGGGACCCTGAGTACCCCCAGGCTCCCCTGGGCTTGCTGGGCCACACTCAGACCCGTAGGCCATTCAGGGTGGCCCTGCGTAGGTCGAGGGAAGAGTCACACGCTGCACTCTTCCTTGGGCGAGCCAGATATCCCCAGCTCACCAACGGCTTCATGAACACGGTCCTAGCAAGTCCAGCATACCATGAAATTCGTCCTCGTTGCCCTACTCTGAGCGGTACTGAGAAAAACTCTCTGCTTACAAGTCCTTCTAGGACCTCATACCTGAAGTCACCGTATCTCAAGGAGAAAAGGCAGCTTGCATTGCAACTTCCACTACAGCACAGTTTTGTGTGTAACACTTCAGGCTTTTGGGAGAGGCACAGGACCCTAGGAGTCCTAGGGCAGTCTTTCATCTAAGCAGTTCGCTCCACGCAGAGCACCTTATGTAGAAAAGTTGAATCAGGGAAGAGCCAGGGAGGTAGCTAGGTCTCTTTTGACCTGCCAGAAGCCAGAGACACTTACGCTGCGTGTCAACCTGGAGATGGTGCCTGATGGGACTGGCCTTGTTTTCCCACCTTGAAAGCTCCTCTTATGCGCCTTGAAGCTCCCTGAAAAACACTGTGGTTGTCAGGCTTATACTCACGGCAGGCATGGCTGTGAGAGGGAAAAAGAGGTTACACGAAGAGACAGGGTATTTCAGTTTCTGAGTCAGAGCTAATCCTGTCTTGTTTTATAGCTAAAGGGAAACTCAAAGTGTGCCCTCGCTTCGAAGGAGGGCCCTGATATGCCATGTAGCGGAGTAGGCGTGCAACAGCTTCCATGAGGCCTTAGTCGCTCTCTTGCTTTAGTTGAACGCTAGTAAGGTATTCAGGACTCCTAGACCCCTCGCGGCAGCACTCGTTCCGTACAAGGACACTGAGTACTCCAAGGCTTCCCTGGGCTTGCTGGGCCACACTCAGATGCGTAGGCCTGTCAGGGTGCCCCTGGGTAGGCGGAGTGAAGGGTAACACGCTGCACGCTTCATTCGGGGAGCTAGGTATCCCCAGCTACAGAAAGGTTTCATGAACACGATTCTAGAAAATGCAGCATACCATGGAAGTCGTCCTCATTCCCCTAGTCTGAGCTGTACTGAGAAAAACTCTCTGCTTACAAGTCCTTCTAGGACCTCATACCTGAAGTCACCGTATCTCAAGGTTAAAGGCAGCTTGCATTGCAACTTCCACTTCAGCACAGTTTTCTGTGGAACACTTCAGGCTTTTGGGAGAGGCACAGGACCCTAGGAGACCTAGGGCACTCTTTCGTCTAGGCAGTTCACTACACACAGAGCACCCTGTGTAGAAAAGCTGAATCAGGGGAGAGCCAGGGAGGTAGCTAGGTCTCTTTTGACCTGCCAGAAGCCAGAGACACTAATGCTGCGTGTCAGCCTGGAGATGGTGCCTGATGGGACTGGCCTTGTTTTGCCACCTTGAAAGCTCCTCTTACGCGTCTTGAAGCTCCCTTAAAAACCCTGTGGTTGTCAGCCTTATACTCACGGGCAGGCATGGCTGTGAGAGGGAAAAACAGGTTTCACGAAGAAACAGGGTATCCCAGTTTCTCGGTCCGAGCTCATCCTGTTCTGTTCTATAGCTAAAGGGAATCTCAAAGTGAGGCCTAGCTTCGAAGGAGGGCCCTGATATGCCATGCAGCAGCGTAGGCGTGCGCAGCTTCCATGAGGCCTTAGTCGCACTTCTGCATTGGTTTAACGGTACTAATCTTCCCAGGACTCCTGCTCCCTTGCCTCTGCACCCGTTTCCGTACAAAGACCCTGAGTAACCCCCAGGCTCCCCTGAGTTGAAGATCAACATTCAGACACGTAGGCCCTTCGGAGTACCCGTGTCTGTGCCGACTGAAGGGCAGCATGATGCACGCTCCCTCGGGGAGCTCGATTTCCTCAGCTCACCAACAGCCTCAGGAACACGGTTGTAGTAGGTGCAGCATGCCATGCAAGTCGGCCTGCTTACAGTAGTCCGAGCTGTACTGAGGAAAGCTCTTTGCTTACAATTCCTTCTACCAGCTCCTAGCTGAAGTCAACCAACCTCTAGGCGAAAGTCGGCTTGTGGTCCAAGTGCAACTAGAGCACACTTTCTGGTGGAACGCCGCAGGCTTTTGGAAGATGCCCAGGAGCCCAGGACACCTAGGGAATTCTTTCATTGAGGCAGTTCACTACACGCAGAACACCCTGCATAGAAAAGTTGATTCTCCAAGAACCCAGTGAGGAGCTAGGTCTCTTTTGACCTGTTAGAAACCACAGATGCTTCTTCTGCGTGTCAACCTGGAAATGGAGGCCTTAGGAGACAAGCCTTGTTTTCCCTTCTTGAAAGCTCCATTCATGCGGCCTTGAGGCTACCTGAAAAACACTGTGATTGTCGGACTTGTCCTCACGCCAGGCATGGCTCTGGAAGAAAATGAGTTTTCTCGAAAGAAAGAGGGTGCTTCCAGGCCCTGGTGGGGAGCATATCCTGCCCTGCACTAGAGCGAAGGGGAATCTCAACGTGCGCCCTACCCTCGACCTAGGGCTCTGATTTGCCCTCCACTAGGGTAGTTGTGCAGCATTTTCCTTGAGGCCTTAGTCGCAGTTCTGCATTAGTTTAAAGGTACTAATCTTCTCAGGACTCCAGGCCCGCTCATGTCAGTACCCATTTCCGTACAAGAACTCTGAGTACCCCAAGACTCCCCAGGCTTGCTGGGCCACACTCAGACCCGTAGGCCCTTCAGTGTGCCCCTTTTTAGGCCGAGTGAAAGATAACAAACTGCACTCTTTCTTGGGAAAGCTAGATTTCCTCAGCTCACCATCAGCCTCAGGGACACGGTCTAGCAAGGCCAGCAAACCATGGAAGTCTGCCTCATCACTCGATTCTCAGCTGTACTGAGTAAAATTCTCTGCTTTGAAGTCCTTCGAGGACCTCATACCTGAAGTCACCGTAGCTCAAGGAGAAAGACGGCTTGCATTCCAACTTCCACTAAAGCACAGTGTTCTTTGTAACACTTCAGGCTTTGGGACATACACAGGGCTCTTAGAGACCTAGGGCAGTCTATTGTCTAGGCACTGCACTACACGTACAACACCCTGTGCAGAAAAATTGATTCTGGGAAGAGCCAAGTAGGTAGCTAGGTCTCTTTTGACCTCTTAGAAAGCACAGCTACTTATGTTGTGTGTCAATCTGGAAACAGGACGTGATGGGGCTAGCCTTGCTGTCCCATCATGAAAGCTCCCTTTATGCGCCTAGAAGCTCACTGAAAAACACTGTTGGTGTCGGGCTTATACTCACGACAGGCATGGCTGTGAGAGGGAAAAAGAGGTTTCACGAAGAAACACGTATTCCAGTTTCTGATTCAGAGCTCATCCTGTCCTGTTCTCTAGCTAAAGGGAAACTCAAAGTGAGGCCTAGCTTCGAAGGAGGGCCCTGATATGCCATGCAGCGGAGTAGGCGTGCAGCAGCTTCCATGAGGCCTTAGTCGCTCTTCTGCTTTAGGTGAACGCTAGTAAGCTTTTCAGGACTCGTAGACCCCTCGCGGCAGCACTCGTTTCCGTACAGGGACCCTGAGTACCCCCAGGCTCCCCTGGGCTTGCTGGGCCACACTCAGACCCGTAGGCCATTCAGGGTGGCCCTGCGTAGGTCGAGGGAAGAGTCACACGCTGCACTCTTCCTTGGGCGAGCCAGATATCCCCAGCTCACCAACGGCTTCATGAACACGGTCCTAGCAAGTCCAGCATACCATGAAATTCGTCCTCGTTGCCCTACTCTGAGCGGTACTGAGAAAAACTCTCTGCTTACAAGTCCTTCTAGGACCTCATACCTGAAGTCACCGTATCTCAAGGAGAAAAGGCAGCTTGCATTGCAACTTCCACTACAGCACAGTTTTGTGTGTAACACTTCAGGCTTTTGGGAGAGGCACAGGACCCTAGGAGTCCTAGGGCAGTCTTTCATCTAAGCAGTTCGCTCCACGCAGAGCACCTTATGTAGAAAAGTTGAATCAGGGAAGAGCCAGGGAGGTAGCTAGGTCTCTTTTGACCTGCCAGAAGCCAGAGACACTTACGCTGCGTGTCAACCTGGAGATGGTGCCTGATGGGACTGGCCTTGTTTTCCCACCTTGAAAGCTCCTCTTATGCGCCTTGAAGCTCCCTTAAAAACACTGTGGTTGTCAGGCTTATACTCACGGCAGGCATGGCTGTGAGAGGGAAAAAGAGGTTACACGAAGAGACAGGGTATTTCAGTTTCTGAGTCAGAGCTAATCCTGTCTTGTTTTATAGCTAAAGGGAAACTCAAAGTGTGCCCTCGCTTCGAAGGAGGGCCCTGATATGCCATGTAGCGGAGTAGGCGTGCAACAGCTTCCATGAGGCCTTAGTCGCTCTCTTGCTTTAGTTGAACGCTAGTAAGGTATTCAGGACTCCTAGACCCCTCGCGGCAGCACTCGTTCCGTACAAGGACACTGAGTACTCCAAGGCTTCCCTGGGCTTGCTGGGCCACACTCAGATGCGTAGGCCTGTCAGGGTGCCCCTGGGTAGGCGGAGTGAAGGGTAACACGCTGCACGCTTCATTCGGGGAGCTAGGTATCCCCAGCTACAGAAAGGTTTCATGAACACGATTCTAGAAAATGCAGCATACCATGGAAGTCGTCCTCATTCCCCTAGTCTGAGCTGTACTGAGAAAAACTCTCTGCTTACAAGTCCTTCTAGGACCTCATACCTGAAGTCACCGTATCTCAAGGTTAAAGGCAGCTTGCATTGCAACTTCCACTTCAGCACAGTTTTCTGTGGAACACTTCAGGCTTTTGGGAGAGGCACAGGACCCTAGGAGACCTAGGGCACTCTTTCGTCTAGGCAGTTCACTACACACAGAGCACCCTGTGTAGAAAAGCTGAATCAGGGGAGAGCCAGGGAGGTAGCTAGGTCTCTTTTGACCTGCCAGAAGCCAGAGACACTAATGCTGCGTGTCAGCCTGGAGATGGTGCCTGATGGGACTGGCCTTGTTTTGCCACCTTGAAAGCTCCTCTTACGCGTCTTGAAGCTCCCTTAAAAACCCTGTGGTTGTCAGCCTTATACTCACGGGCAGGCATGGCTGTGAGAGGGAAAAACAGGTTTCACGAAGAAACAGGGTATCCCAGTTTCTCGGTCCGAGCTCATCCTGTTCTGTTCTATAGCTAAAGGGAATCTCAAAGTGAGGCCTAGCTTCGAAGGAGGGCCCTGATATGCCATGCAGCAGCGTAGGCGTGCGCAGCTTCCATGAGGCCTTAGTCGCACTTCTGCATTGGTTTAACGGTACTAATCTTCTCAGGACTCCTGCTCCCTTGCCTCTGCACCCGTTTCCGTACAAAGACCCTGAGTAACCCCCAGGCTCCCCTGAGTTGAAGATCAACATTCAGACACGTAGGCCCTTCGGAGTACCCGTGTCTGTGCCGACTGAAGGGCAGCATGATGCACGCTCCCTCGGGGAGCTCGATTTCCTCAGCTCACCAACAGCCTCAGGAACACGGTTGTAGTAGGTGCAGCATGCCATGCAAGTCGGCCTGCTTACAGTAGTCCGAGCTGTACTGAGGAAAGCTCTTTGCTTACAATTCCTTCTACCAGCTCCTAGCTGAAGTCAACCAACCTCTAGGCGAAAGTCGGCTTGTGGTCCAAGTGCAACTAGAGCACACTTTCTGGTGGAACGCCGCAGGCTTTTGGAAGATGCCCAGGAGCCCAGGACACCTAGGGAATTCTTTCATTGAGGCAGTTCACTACACGCAGAACACCCTGCATAGAAAAGTTGATTCTCCAAGAACCCAGTGAGGAGCTAGGTCTCTTTTGACCTGTTAGAAACCACAGATGCTTCTTCTGCGTGTCAACCTGGAAATGGAGGCCTTAGGAGACAAGCCTTGTTTTCCCTTCTTGAAAGCTCCATTCATGCGGCCTTGAGGCTACCTGAAAAACACTGTGATTGTCGGACTTGTCCTCACGCCAGGCATGGCTCTGGAAGAAAATGAGTTTTCTCGAAAGAAAGAGGGTGCTTCCAGGCCCTGGTGGGGAGCATATCCTGCCCTGCACTAGAGCGAAGGGGAATCTCAACGTGCGCCCTACCCTCGACCTAGGGCTCTGATTTGCCCTCCACTAGGGTAGTTGTGCAGCATTTTCCTTGAGGCCTTAGTCGCAGTTCTGCATTAGTTTAAAGGTACTAATCTTCTCAGGACTCCAGGCCCGCTCATGTCAGTACCCATTTCCGTACAAGAACTCTGAGTACCCCAAGACTCCCCAGGCTTGCTGGGCCACACTCAGACCCGTAGGCCCTTCAGTGTGCCCCTTTTTAGGCTGAGTGAAAGATAACAAACTGCACTCTTTCTTGGGAAAGCTAGATTTCCTCAGCTCACCATCAGCCTCAGGGACACGGTCTAGCAAGGCCAGCAAACCATGGAAGTCTGCCTCATCACTCGATTCTCAGCTGTACTGAGTAAAATTCTCTGCTTTGAAGTCCTTCGAGGACCTCATACCTGAAGTCACCGTAGCTCAAGGAGAAAGACGGCTTGCATTCCAACTTCCACTAAAGCACAGTGTTCTTTGTAACACTTCAGGCTTTGGGACATACACAGGGCTCTTAGAGACCTAGGGCAGTCTATTGTCTAGGCACTGCACTACACGTACAACACCCTGTGCAGAAAAATTGATTCTGGGAAGAGCCAAGTAGGTAGCTAGGTCTCTTTTGACCTCTTAGAAAGCACAGCTACTTATGTTGTGTGTCAATCTGGAAACAGGACGTGATGGGGCTAGCCTTGCTGTCCCATCATGAAAGCTCCCTTTATGCGCCTAGAAGCTCACTGAAAAACACTGTTGGTGTCGGGCTTATACTCACGACAGGCATGGCTGTGAGAGGGAAAAAGAGGTTTCACGAAGAAACACGTATTCCAGTTTCTGATTCAGAGCTCATCCTGTCCTGTTCTCTAGCTAAAGGGAAACTCAAAGTGAGGCCTAGCTTCGAAGGAGGGCCCTGATATGCCATGCAGCGGAGTAGGCGTGCAGCAGCTTCCATGAGGCCTTAGTCGCTCTTCTGCTTTAGGTGAACGCTAGTAAGCTTTTCAGGACTCGTAGACCCCTCGCGGCAGCACTCGTTTCCGTACAGGGACTCTGAGTACCCCCAGGCTCCCCTGGGCTTGCTGGGCCACACTCAGACCCGTAGGCCATTCAGGGTGGCCCTGCGTAGGTCGAGGGAAGAGTCACACGCTGCACTCTTCCTTGGGCGAGCTCGATATCCCCAGCTCACCAACGGCTTCATGAACACGGTCCTAGCAAGTCCAGCATACCATGAAATTCGTCCTCGTTGCACTACTCTGAGCGGTACTGAGAAAAACTCTCTGCTTACAAGTCCTTCTAGGACCTCATACCTGAAGTCACCGTATCTCAAGGAGAAAAGGCAGCTTGCATTGCAACTTCCACTACAGCACAGTTTTGTGTGTAACACTTCAGGCTTTTGGGAGAGGCACAGGACCCTAGGAGTCCTAGGGCAGTCTTTCATCTAAGCAGTTCGCTCCACGCAGAGCACCTTATGTAGAAAAGTTGAATCAGGGAAGAGCCAGGGAGGTAGCTAGGTCTCTTTTGACCTGCCAGAAGCCAGAGACACTTACGCTGCGTGTCAACCTGGAGATGGTGCCTGATGGGACTGGCCTTGTTTTCCCACCTTGAAAGCTCCTCTTATGCGCCTTGAAGCTCCCTTAAAAACACTGTGGTTGTCAGGCTTATACTCACGGCAGGCATGGCTGTGAGAGGGAAAAAGAGGTTACACGAAGAGACAGGGTATTTCAGTTTCTGAGTCAGAGCTAATCCTGTCTTGTTTTATAGCTAAAGGGAAACTCAAAGTGTGCCCTCGCTTCGAAGGAGGGCCCTGATATGCCATGTAGCGGAGTAGGCGTGCAACAGCTTCCATGAGGCCTTAGTCGCTCTCTTGCTTTAGTTGAACGCTAGTAAGGTATTCAGGACTCCTAGACCCCTCGCGGCAGCACTCGTTCCGTACAAGGACACTGAGTACTCCAAGGCTTCCCTGGGCTTGCTGGGCCACACTCAGATGCGTAGGCCTGTCAGGGTGCCCCTGGGTAGGCGGAGTGAAGGGTAACACGCTGCACGCTTCATTCGGGGAGCTAGGTATCCCCAGCTACAGAAAGGTTTCATGAACACGATTCTAGAAAATGCAGCATACCATGGAAGTCGTCCTCATTCCCCTAGTCTGAGCTGTACTGAGAAAAACTCTCTGCTTACAAGTCCTTCTAGGACCTCATACCTGAAGTCACCGTATCTCAAGGTTAAAGGCAGCTTGCATTGCAACTTCCACTTCAGCACAGTTTTCTGTGGAACACTTCAGGCTTTTGGGAGAGGCACAGGACCCTAGGAGACCTAGGGCACTCTTTCGTCTAGGCAGTTCACTACACACAGAGCACCCTGTGTAGAAAAGCTGAATCAGGGGAGAGCCAGGGAGGTAGCTAGGTCTCTTTTGACCTGCCAGAAGCCAGAGACACTTATGCTGCGTGTCAGCCTGGAGATGGTGCCTGATGGGACTGGCCTTGTTTTGCCACCTTGAAAGCTCCTCTTACGCGTCTTGAAGCTCCCTTAAAAACCCTGTGGTTGTCAGCCTTATACTCACGGGCAGGCATGGCTGTGAGAGGGAAAAACAGGTTTCACGAAGAAACAGGGTATCCCAGTTTCTCGGTCCGAGCTCATCCTGTTCTGTTCTATAGCTAAAGGGAATCTCAAAGTGAGGCCTAGCTTCGAAGGAGGGCCCTGATATGCCATGCAGCAGCGTAGGCGTGCGCAGCTTCCATGAGGCCTTAGTCGCACTTCTGCATTGGTTTAACGGTACTAATCTTCCCAGGACTCCTGCTCCCTTGCCTCTGCACCCGTTTCCGTACAAAGACCCTGAGTAACCCCCAGGCTCCCCTGAGTTGAAGATCAACATTCAGACACGTAGGCCCTTCGGAGTACCCGTGTCTGTGCCGACTGAAGGGCAGCATGATGCACGCTCCCTCGGGGAGCTCGATTTCCTCAGCTCACCAACAGCCTCAGGAACACGGTTGTAGTAGGTGCAGCATGCCATGCAAGTCGGCCTGCTTACAGTAGTCCGAGCTGTACTGAGGAAAGCTCTTTGCTTACAATTCCTTCTACCAGCTCCTAGCTGAAGTCAACCAACCTCTAGGCGAAAGTCGGCTTGTGGTCCAAGTGCAACTAGAGCACACTTTCTGGTGGAACGCCGCAGGCTTTTGGAAGATGCCCAGGAGCCCAGGACACCTAGGGAATTCTTTCATTGAGGCAGTTCACTACACGCAGAACACCCTGCATAGAAAAGTTGATTCTCCAAGAACCCAGTGAGGAGCTAGGTCTCTTTTGACCTGTTAGAAACCACAGATGCTTCTTCTGCGTGTCAACCTGGAAATGGAGGCCTTAGGAGACAAGCCTTGTTTTCCCTTCTTGAAAGCTCCATTCATGCGGCCTTGAGGCTACCTGAAAAACACTGTGATTGTCGGACTTGTCCTCACGCCAGGCATGGCTCTGGAAGAAAATGAGTTTTCTCGAAAGAAAGAGGGTGCTTCCAGGCCCTGGTGGGGAGCATATCCTGCCCTGCACTAGAGCGAAGGGGAATCTCAACGTGCGCCCTACCCTCGACCTAGGGCTCTGATTTGCCCTCCACTAGGGTAGTTGTGCAGCATTTTCCTTGAGGCCTTAGTCGCAGTTCTGCATTAGTTTAAAGGTACTAATCTTCTCAGGACTCCAGGCCCGCTCATGTCAGTACCCATTTCCGTACAAGAACTCTGAGTACCCCAAGACTCCCCAGGCTTGCTGGGCCACACTCAGACCCGTAGGCCCTTCAGTGTGCCCCTTTTTAGGCTGAGTGAAAGATAACAAACTGCACTCTTTCTTGGGAAAGCTAGATTTCCTCAGCTCACCATCAGCCTCAGGGACACGGTCTAGCAAGGCCAGCAAACCATGGAAGTCTGCCTCATCACTCGATTCTCAGCTGTACTGAGTAAAATTCTCTGCTTTGAAGTCCTTCGAGGACCTCATACCTGAAGTCACCGTAGCTCAAGGAGAAAGACGGCTTGCATTCCAACTTCCACTAAAGCACAGTGTTCTTTGTAACACTTCAGGCTTTGGGACATACACAGGGCTCTTAGAGACCTAGGGCAGTCTATTGTCTAGGCACTGCACTACACGTACAACACCCTGTGCAGAAAAATTGATTCTGGGAAGAGCCAAGTAGGTAGCTAGGTCTCTTTTGACCTCTTAGAAAGCACAGCTACTTATGTTGTGTGTCAATCTGGAAACAGGACGTGATGGGGCTAGCCTTGCTGTCCCATCATGAAAGCTCCCTTTATGCGCCTAGAAGCTCACTGAAAAACACTGTTGGTGTCGGGCTTATACTCACGACAGGCATGGCTGTGAGAGGGAAAAAGAGGTTTCACGAAGAAACACGTATTCCAGTTTCTGATTCAGAGCTCATCCTGTCCTGTTCTCTAGCTAAAGGGAAACTCAAAGTGAGGCCTAGCTTCGAAGGAGGGCCCTGATATGCCATGCAGCGGAGTAGGCGTGCAGCAGCTTCCATGAGGCCTTAGTCGTTCTTCTGCTTTAGGTGAACGCTAGTAAGCTTTTCAGGACTCGTAGACCCCTCGCGGCAGCACTCGTTTCCGTACAGGGACCCTGAGTACCCCCAGGCTCCCCTGGGCTTGCTGGGCCACACTCAGACCCGTAGGCCATTCAGGGTGGCCCTGCGTAGGTCGAGGGAAGAGTCACACGCTGCACTCTTCCTTGGGCGAGCCAGATATCCCCAGCTCACCAACGGCTTCATGAACACGGTCCTAGCAAGTCCAGCATACCATGAAATTCGTCCTCGTTGCCCTACTCTGAGCGGTACTGAGAAAAACTCTCTGCTTACAAGTCCTTCTAGGACCTCATACCTGAAGTCACCGTATCTCAAGGAGAAAAGGCAGCTTGCATTGCAACTTCCACTACAGCACAGTTTTGTGTGTAACACTTCAGGCTTTTGGGAGAGGCACAGGACCCTAGGAGTCCTAGGGCAGTCTTTCATCTAAGCAGTTCGCTCCACGCAGAGCACCTTATGTAGAAAAGTTGAATCAGGGAAGAGCCAGGGAGGTAGCTAGGTCTCTTTTGACCTGCCAGAAGCCAGAGACACTTACGCTGCGTGTCAACCTGGAGATGGTGCCTGATGGGACTGGCCTTGTTTTCCCACCTTGAAAGCTCCTCTTATGCGCCTTGAAGCTCCCTTAAAAACACTGTGGTTGTCAGGCTTATACTCACGGCAGGCATGGCTGTGAGAGGGAAAAAGAGGTTACACGAAGAGACAGGGTATTTCAGTTTCTGAGTCAGAGCTAATCCTGTCTTGTTTTATAGCTAAAGGGAAACTCAAAGTGTGCCCTCGCTTCGAAGGAGGGCCCTGATATGCCATGTAGCGGAGTAGGCGTGCAACAGCTTCCATGAGGCCTTAGTCGCTCTCTTGCTTTAGTTGAACGCTAGTAAGGTATTCAGGACTCCTAGACCCCTCGCGGCAGCACTCGTTCCGTACAAGGACACTGAGTACTCCAAGGCTTCCCTGGGCTTGCTGGGCCACACTCAGATGCGTAGGCCTGTCAGGGTGCCCCTGGGTAGGCGGAGTGAAGGGTAACACGCTGCACGCTTCATTCGGGGAGCTAGGTATCCCCAGCTACAGAAAGGTTTCATGAACACGATTCTAGAAAATGCAGCATACCATGGAAGTCGTCCTCATTCCCCTAGTCTGAGCTGTACTGAGAAAAACTCTCTGCTTACAAGTCCTTCTAGGACCTCATACCTGAAGTCACCGTATCTCAAGGTTAAAGGCAGCTTGCATTGCAACTTCCACTTCAGCACAGTTTTCTGTGGAACACTTCAGGCTTTTGGGAGAGGCACAGGACCCTAGGAGACCTAGGGCACTCTTTCGTCTAGGCAGTTCACTACACACAGAGCACCCTGTGTAGAAAAGCTGAATCAGGGGAGAGCCAGGGAGGTAGCTAGGTCTCTTTTGACCTGCCAGAAGCCAGAGACACTTATGCTGCGTGTCAGCCTGGAGATGGTGCCTGATGGGACTGGCCTTGTTTTGCCACCTTGAAAGCTCCTCTTACGCGTCTTGAAGCTCCCTTAAAAACCCTGTGGTTGTCAGCCTTATACTCACGGGCAGGCATGGCTGTGAGAGGGAAAAACAGGTTTCACGAAGAAACAGGGTATCCCAGTTTCTCGGTCCGAGCTCATCCTGTTCTGTTCTATAGCTAAAGGGAATCTCAAAGTGAGGCCTAGCTTCGAAGGAGGGCCCTGATATGCCATGCAGCAGCGTAGGCGTGCGCAGCTTCCATGAGGCCTTAGTCGCACTTCTGCATTGGTTTAACGGTACTAATCTTCCCAGGACTCCTGCTCCCTTGCCTCTGCACCCGTTTCCGTACAAAGACCCTGAGTAACCCCCAGGCTCCCCTGAGTTGAAGATCAACATTCAGACACGTAGGCCCTTCGGAGTACCCGTGTCTGTGCCGACTGAAGGGCAGCATGATGCACGCTCCCTCGGGGAGCTCGATTTCCTCAGCTCACCAACAGCCTCAGGAACACGGTTGTAGTAGGTGCAGCATGCCATGCAAGTCGGCCTGCTTACAGTAGTCCGAGCTGTACTGAGGAAAGCTCTTTGCTTACAATTCCTTCTACCAGCTCCTAGCTGAAGTCAACCAACCTCTAGGCGAAAGTCGGCTTGTGGTCCAAGTGCAACTAGAGCACACTTTCTGGTGGAACGCCGCAGGCTTTTGGAAGATGCCCAGGAGCCCAGGACACCTAGGGAATTCTTTCATTGAGGCAGTTCACTACACGCAGAACACCCTGCATAGAAAAGTTGATTCTCCAAGAACCCAGTGAGGAGCTAGGTCTCTTTTGACCTGTTAGAAACCACAGATGCTTCTTCTGCGTGTCAACCTGGAAATGGAGGCCTTAGGAGACAAGCCTTGTTTTCCCTTCTTGAAAGCTCCATTCATGCGGCCTTGAGGCTACCTGAAAAACACTGTGATTGTCGGACTTGTCCTCACGCCAGGCATGGCTCTGGAAGAAAATGAGTTTTCTCGAAAGAAAGAGGGTGCTTCCAGGCCCTGGTGGGGAGCATATCCTGCCCTGCACTAGAGCGAAGGGGAATCTCAACGTGCGCCCTACCCTCGACCTAGGGCTCTGATTTGCCCTCCACTAGGGTAGTTGTGCAGCATTTTCCTTGAGGCCTTAGTCGCAGTTCTGCATTAGTTTAAAGGTACTAATCTTCTCAGGACTCCAGGCCCGCTCATGTCAGTACCCATTTCCGTACAAGAACTCTGAGTACCCCAAGACTCCCCAGGCTTGCTGGGCCACACTCAGACCCGTAGGCCCTTCAGTGTGCCCCTTTTTAGGCCGAGTGAAAGATAACAAACTGCACTCTTTCTTGGGAAAGCTAGATTTCCTCAGCTCACCATCAGCCTCAGGGACACGGTCTAGCAAGGCCAGCAAACCATGGAAGTCTGCCTCATCACTCGATTCTCAGCTGTACTGAGTAAAATTCTCTGCTTTGAAGTCCTTCGAGGACCTCATACCTGAAGTCACCGTAGCTCAAGGAGAAAGACGGCTTGCATTCCAACTTCCACTAAAGCACAGTGTTCTTTGTAACACTTCAGGCTTTGGGACATACACAGGGCTCTTAGAGACCTAGGGCAGTCTATTGTCTAGGCACTGCACTACACGTACAACACCCTGTGCAGAAAAATTGATTCTGGGAAGAGCCAAGTAGGTAGCTAGGTCTCTTTTGACCTCTTAGAAAGCACAGCTACTTATGTTGTGTGTCAATCTGGAAACAGGACGTGATGGGGCTAGCCTTGCTGTCCCATCATGAAAGCTCCCTTTATGCGCCTAGAAGCTCACTGAAAAACACTGTTGGTGTCGGGCTTATACTCACGACAGGCATGGCTGTGAGAGGGAAAAAGAGGTTTCACGAAGAAACACGTATTCCAGTTTCTGATTCAGAGCTCATCCTGTCCTGTTCTCTAGCTAAAGGGAAACTCAAAGTGAGGCCTAGCTTCGAAGGAGGGCCCTGATATGCCATGCAGCGGAGTAGGCGTGCAGCAGCTTCCATGAGGCCTTAGTCGCTCTTCTGCTTTAGGTGAACGCTAGTAAGCTTTTCAGGACTCGTAGACCCCTCGCGGCAGCACTCGTTTCCGTACAGGGACCCTGAGTACCCCCAGGCTCCCCTGGGCTTGCTGGGCCACACTCAGACCCGTAGGCCATTCAGGGTGGCCCTGCGTAGGTCGAGGGAAGAGTCACACGCTGCACTCTTCCTTGGGCGAGCCAGATATCCCCAGCTCACCAACGGCTTCATGAACACGGTCCTAGCAAGTCCAGCATACCATGAAATTCGTCCTCGTTGCCCTACTCTGAGCGGTACTGAGAAAAACTCTCTGCTTACAAGTCCTTCTAGGACCTCATACCTGAAGTCACCGTATCTCAAGGAGAAAAGGCAGCTTGCATTGCAACTTCCACTACAGCACAGTTTTGTGTGTAACACTTCAGGCTTTTGGGAGAGGCACAGGACCCTAGGAGTCCTAGGGCAGTCTTTCATCTAAGCAGTTCGCTCCACGCAGAGCACCTTATGTAGAAAAGTTGAATCAGGGAAGAGCCAGGGAGGTAGCTAGGTCTCTTTTGACCTGCCAGAAGCCAGAGACACTTACGCTGCGTGTCAACCTGGAGATGGTGCCTGATGGGACTGGCCTTGTTTTCCCACCTTGAAAGCTCCTCTTATGCGCCTTGAAGCTCCCTGAAAAACACTGTGGTTGTCAGGCTTATACTCACGGCAGGCATGGCTGTGAGAGGGAAAAAGAGGTTACACGAAGAGACAGGGTATTTCAGTTTCTGAGTCAGAGCTAATCCTGTCTTGTTTTATAGCTAAAGGGAAACTCAAAGTGTGCCCTCGCTTCGAAGGAGGGCCCTGATATGCCATGTAGCGGAGTAGGCGTGCAACAGCTTCCATGAGGCCTTAGTCGCTCTCTTGCTTTAGTTGAACGCTAGTAAGGTATTCAGGACTCCTAGACCCCTCGCGGCAGCACTCGTTCCGTACAAGGACACTGAGTACTCCAAGGCTTCCCTGGGCTTGCTGGGCCACACTCAGATGCGTAGGCCTGTCAGGGTGCCCCTGGGTAGGCGGAGTGAAGGGTAACACGCTGCACGCTTCATTCGGGGAGCTAGGTATCCCCAGCTACAGAAAGGTTTCATGAACACGATTCTAGAAAATGCAGCATACCATGGAAGTCGTCCTCATTCCCCTAGTCTGAGCTGTACTGAGAAAAACTCTCTGCTTACAAGTCCTTCTAGGACCTCATACCTGAAGTCACCGTATCTCAAGGTTAAAGGCAGCTTGCATTGCAACTTCCACTTCAGCACAGTTTTCTGTGGAACACTTCAGGCTTTTGGGAGAGGCACAGGACCCTAGGAGACCTAGGGCACTCTTTCGTCTAGGCAGTTCACTACACACAGAGCACCCTGTGTAGAAAAGCTGAATCAGGGGAGAGCCAGGGAGGTAGCTAGGTCTCTTTTGACCTGCCAGAAGCCAGAGACACTTATGCTGCGTGTCAGCCTGGAGATGGTGCCTGATGGGACTGGCCTTGTTTTGCCACCTTGAAAGCTCCTCTTACGCGTCTTGAAGCTCCCTTAAAAACCCTGTGGTTGTCAGCCTTATACTCACGGGCAGGCATGGCTGTGAGAGGGAAAAACAGGTTTCACGAAGAAACAGGGTATCCCAGTTTCTCGGTCCGAGCTCATCCTGTTCTGTTCTATAGCTAAAGGGAATCTCAAAGTGAGGCCTAGCTTCGAAGGAGGGCCCTGATATGCCATGCAGCAGCGTAGGCGTGCGCAGCTTCCATGAGGCCTTAGTCGCACTTCTGCATTGGTTTAACGGTACTAATCTTCCCAGGACTCCTGCTCCCTTGCCTCTGCACCCGTTTCCGTACAAAGACCCTGAGTAACCCCCAGGCTCCCCTGAGTTGAAGATCAACATTCAGACACGTAGGCCCTTCGGAGTACCCGTGTCTGTGCCGACTGAAGGGCAGCATGATGCACGCTCCCTCGGGGAGCTCGATTTCCTCAGCTCACCAACAGCCTCAGGAACACGGTTGTAGTAGGTGCAGCATGCCATGCAAGTCGGCCTGCTTACAGTAGTCCGAGCTGTACTGAGGAAAGCTCTTTGCTTACAATTCCTTCTACCAGCTCCTAGCTGAAGTCAACCAACCTCTAGGCGAAAGTCGGCTTGTGGTCCAAGTGCAACTAGAGCACACTTTCTGGTGGAACGCCGCAGGCTTTTGGAAGATGCCCAGGAGCCCAGGACACCTAGGGAATTCTTTCATTGAGGCAGTTCACTACACGCAGAACACCCTGCATAGAAAAGTTGATTCTCCAAGAACCCAGTGAGGAGCTAGGTCTCTTTTGACCTGTTAGAAACCACAGATGCTTCTTCTGCGTGTCAACCTGGAAATGGAGGCCTTAGGAGACAAGCCTTGTTTTCCCTTCTTGAAAGCTCCATTCATGCGGCCTTGAGGCTACCTGAAAAACACTGTGATTGTCGGACTTGTCCTCACGCCAGGCATGGCTCTGGAAGAAAATGAGTTTTCTCGAAAGAAAGAGGGTGCTTCCAGGCCCTGGTGGGGAGCATATCCTGCCCTGCACTAGAGCGAAGGGGAATCTCAACGTGCGCCCTACCCTCGACCTAGGGCTCTGATTTGCCCTCCACTAGGGTAGTTGTGCAGCATTTTCCTTGAGGCCTTAGTCGCAGTTCTGCATTAGTTTAAAGGTACTAATCTTCTCAGGACTCCAGGCCCGCTCATGTCAGTACCCATTTCCGTACAAGAACTCTGAGTACCCCAAGACTCCCCAGGCTTGCTGGGCCACACTCAGACCCGTAGGCCCTTCAGTGTGCCCCTTTTTAGGCCGAGTGAAAGATAACAAACTGCACTCTTTCTTGGGAAAGCTAGATTTCCTCAGCTCACCATCAGCCTCAGGGACACGGTCTAGCAAGGCCAGCAAACCATGGAAGTCTGCCTCATCACTCGATTCTCAGCTGTACTGAGTAAAATTCTCTGCTTTGAAGTCCTTCGAGGACCTCATACCTGAAGTCACCGTAGCTCAAGGAGAAAGACGGCTTGCATTCCAACTTCCACTAAAGCACAGTGTTCTTTGTAACACTTCAGGCTTTGGGACATACACAGGGCTCTTAGAGACCTAGGGCAGTCTATTGTCTAGGCACTGCACTACACGTACAACACCCTGTGCAGAAAAATTGATTCTGGGAAGAGCCAAGTAGGTAGCTAGGTCTCTTTTGACCTCTTAGAAAGCACAGCTACTTATGTTGTGTGTCAATCTGGAAACAGGACGTGATGGGGCTAGCCTTGCTGTCCCATCATGAAAGCTCCCTTTATGCGCCTAGAAGCTCACTGAAAAACACTGTTGGTGTCGGGCTTATACTCACGACAGGCATGGCTGTGAGAGGGAAAAAGAGGTTTCACGAAGAAACACGTATTCCAGTTTCTGATTCAGAGCTCATCCTGTCCTGTTCTCTAGCTAAAGGGAAACTCAAAGTGAGGCCTAGCTTCGAAGGAGGGCCCTGATATGCCATGCAGCGGAGTAGGCGTGCAGCAGCTTCCATGAGGCCTTAGTCGCTCTTCTGCTTTAGGTGAACGCTAGTAAGCTTTTCAGGACTCGTAGACCCCTCGCGGCAGCACTCGTTTCCGTACAGGGACCCTGAGTACCCCCAGGCTCCCCTGGGCTTGCTGGGCCACACTCAGACCCGTAGGCCATTCAGGGTGGCCCTGCGTAGGTCGAGGGAAGAGTCACACGCTGCACTCTTCCTTGGGCGAGCCAGATATCCCCAGCTCACCAACGGCTTCATGAACACGGTCCTAGCAAGTCCAGCATACCATGAAATTCGTCCTCGTTGCCCTACTCTGAGCGGTACTGAGAAAAACTCTCTGCTTACAAGTCCTTCTAGGACCTCATACCTGAAGTCACCGTATCTCAAGGAGAAAAGGCAGCTTGCATTGCAACTTCCACTACAGCACAGTTTTGTGTGTAACACTTCAGGCTTTTGGGAGAGGCACAGGACCCTAGGAGTCCTAGGGCAGTCTTTCATCTAAGCAGTTCGCTCCACGCAGAGCACCTTATGTAGAAAAGTTGAATCAGGGAAGAGCCAGGGAGGTAGCTAGGTCTCTTTTGACCTGCCAGAAGCCAGAGACACTTACGCTGCGTGTCAACCTGGAGATGGTGCCTGATGGGACTGGCCTTGTTTTCCCACCTTGAAAGCTCCTCTTATGCGCCTTGAAGCTCCCTTAAAAACACTGTGGTTGTCAGGCTTATACTCACGGCAGGCATGGCTGTGAGAGGGAAAAAGAGGTTACACGAAGAGACAGGGTATTTCAGTTTCTGAGTCAGAGCTAATCCTGTCTTGTTTTATAGCTAAAGGGAAACTCAAAGTGTGCCCTCGCTTCGAAGGAGGGCCCTGATATGCCATGTAGCGGAGTAGGCGTGCAACAGCTTCCATGAGGCCTTAGTCGCTCTCTTGCTTTAGTTGAACGCTAGTAAGGTATTCAGGACTCCTAGACCCCTCGCGGCAGCACTCGTTCCGTACAAGGACACTGAGTACTCCAAGGCTTCCCTGGGCTTGCTGGGCCACACTCAGATGCGTAGGCCTGTCAGGGTGCCCCTGGGTAGGCGGAGTGAAGGGTAACACGCTGCACGCTTCATTCGGGGAGCTAGGTATCCCCAGCTACAGAAAGGTTTCATGAACACGATTCTAGAAAATGCAGCATACCATGGAAGTCGTCCTCATTCCCCTAGTCTGAGCTGTACTGAGAAAAACTCTCTGCTTACAAGTCCTTCTAGGACCTCATACCTGAAGTCACCGTATCTCAAGGTTAAAGGCAGCTTGCATTGCAACTTCCACTTCAGCACAGTTTTCTGTGGAACACTTCAGGCTTTTGGGAGAGGCACAGGACCCTAGGAGACCTAGGGCACTCTTTCGTCTAGGCAGTTCACTACACACAGAGCACCCTGTGTAGAAAAGCTGAATCAGGGGAGAGCCAGGGAGGTAGCTAGGTCTCTTTTGACCTGCCAGAAGCCAGAGACACTAATGCTGCGTGTCAGCCTGGAGATGGTGCCTGATGGGACTGGCCTTGTTTTGCCACCTTGAAAGCTCCTCTTACGCGTCTTGAAGCTCCCTTAAAAACCCTGTGGTTGTCAGCCTTATACTCACGGGCAGGCATGGCTGTGAGAGGGAAAAACAGGTTTCACGAAGAAACAGGGTATCCCAGTTTCTCGGTCCGAGCTCATCCTGTTCTGTTCTATAGCTAAAGGGAATCTCAAAGTGAGGCCTAGCTTCGAAGGAGGGCCCTGATATGCCATGCAGCAGCGTAGGCGTGCGCAGCTTCCATGAGGCCTTAGTCGCACTTCTGCATTGGTTTAACGGTACTAATCTTCCCAGGACTCCTGCTCCCTTGCCTCTGCACCCGTTTCCGTACAAAGACCCTGAGTAACCCCCAGGCTCCCCTGAGTTGAAGATCAACATTCAGACACGTAGGCCCTTCGGAGTACCCGTGTCTGTGCCGACTGAAGGGCAGCATGATGCACGCTCCCTCGGGGAGCTCGATTTCCTCAGCTCACCAACAGCCTCAGGAACACGGTTGTAGTAGGTGCAGCATGCCATGCAAGTCGGCCTGCTTACAGTAGTCCGAGCTGTACTGAGGAAAGCTCTTTGCTTACAATTCCTTCTACCAGCTCCTAGCTGAAGTCAACCAACCTCTAGGCGAAAGTCGGCTTGTGGTCCAAGTGCAACTAGAGCACACTTTCTGGTGGAACGCCGCAGGCTTTTGGAAGATGCCCAGGAGCCCAGGACACCTAGGGAATTCTTTCATTGAGGCAGTTCACTACACGCAGAACACCCTGCATAGAAAAGTTGATTCTCCAAGAACCCAGTGAGGAGCTAGGTCTCTTTTGACCTGTTAGAAACCACAGATGCTTCTTCTGCGTGTCAACCTGGAAATGGAGGCCTTAGGAGACAAGCCTTGTTTTCCCTTCTTGAAAGCTCCATTCATGCGGCCTTGAGGCTACCTGAAAAACACTGTGATTGTCGGACTTGTCCTCACGCCAGGCATGGCTCTGGAAGAAAATGAGTTTTCTCGAAAGAAAGAGGGTGCTTCCAGGCCCTGGTGGGGAGCATATCCTGCCCTGCACTAGAGCGAAGGGGAATCTCAACGTGCGCCCTACCCTCGACCTAGGGCTCTGATTTGCCCTCCACTAGGGTAGTTGTGCAGCATTTTCCTTGAGGCCTTAGTCGCAGTTCTGCATTAGTTTAAAGGTACTAATCTTCTCAGGACTCCAGGCCCGCTCATGTCAGTACCCATTTCCGTACAAGAACTCTGAGTACCCCAAGACTCCCCAGGCTTGCTGGGCCACACTCAGACCCGTAGGCCCTTCAGTGTGCCCCTTTTTAGGCCGAGTGAAAGATAACAAACTGCACTCTTTCTTGGGAAAGCTAGATTTCCTCAGCTCACCATCAGCCTCAGGGACACGGTCTAGCAAGGCCAGCAAACCATGGAAGTCTGCCTCATCACTCGATTCTCAGCTGTACTGAGTAAAATTCTCTGCTTTGAAGTCCTTCGAGGACCTCATACCTGAAGTCACCGTAGCTCAAGGAGAAAGACGGCTTGCATTCCAACTTCCACTAAAGCACAGTGTTCTTTGTAACACTTCAGGCTTTGGGACATACACAGGGCTCTTAGAGACCTAGGGCAGTCTATTGTCTAGGCACTGCACTACACGTACAACACCCTGTGCAGAAAAATTGATTCTGGGAAGAGCCAAGTAGGTAGCTAGGTCTCTTTTGACCTCTTAGAAAGCACAGCTACTTATGTTGTGTGTCAATCTGGAAACAGGACGTGATGGGGCTAGCCTTGCTGTCCCATCATGAAAGCTCCCTTTATGCGCCTAGAAGCTCACTGAAAAACACTGTTGGTGTCGGGCTTATACTCACGACAGGCATGGCTGTGAGAGGGAAAAAGAGGTTTCACGAAGAAACACGTATTCCAGTTTCTGATTCAGAGCTCATCCTGTCCTGTTCTCTAGCTAAAGGGAAACTCAAAGTGAGGCCTAGCTTCGAAGGAGGGCCCTGATATGCCATGCAGCGGAGTAGGCGTGCAGCAGCTTCCATGAGGCCTTAGTCGCTCTTCTGCTTTAGGTGAACGCTAGTAAGCTTTTCAGGACTCGTAGACCCCTCGCGGCAGCACTCGTTTCCGTACAGGGACCCTGAGTACCCCCAGGCTCCCCTGGGCTTGCTGGGCCACACTCAGACCCGTAGGCCATTCAGGGTGGCCCTGCGTAGGTCGAGGGAAGAGTCACACGCTGCACTCTTCCTTGGGCGAGCCAGATATCCCCAGCTCACCAACGGCTTCATGAACACGGTCCTAGCAAGTCCAGCATACCATGAAATTCGTCCTCGTTGCCCTACTCTGAGCGGTACTGAGAAAAACTCTCTGCTTACAAGTCCTTCTAGGACCTCATACCTGAAGTCACCGTATCTCAAGGAGAAAAGGCAGCTTGCATTGCAACTTCCACTACAGCACAGTTTTGTGTGTAACACTTCAGGCTTTTGGGAGAGGCACAGGACCCTAGGAGTCCTAGGGCAGTCTTTCATCTAAGCAGTTCGCTCCACGCAGAGCACCTTATGTAGAAAAGTTGAATCAGGGAAGAGCCAGGGAGGTAGCTAGGTCTCTTTTGACCTGCCAGAAGCCAGAGACACTTACGCTGCGTGTCAACCTGGAGATGGTGCCTGATGGGACTGGCCTTGTTTTCCCACCTTGAAAGCTCCTCTTATGCGCCTTGAAGCTCCCTTAAAAACACTGTGGTTGTCAGGCTTATACTCACGGCAGGCATGGCTGTGAGAGGGAAAAAGAGGTTACACGAAGAGACAGGGTATTTCAGTTTCTGAGTCAGAGCTAATCCTGTCTTGTTTTATAGCTAAAGGGAAACTCAAAGTGTGCCCTCGCTTCGAAGGAGGGCCCTGATATGCCATGTAGCGGAGTAGGCGTGCAACAGCTTCCATGAGGCCTTAGTCGCTCTCTTGCTTTAGTTGAACGCTAGTAAGGTATTCAGGACTCCTAGACCCCTCGCGGCAGCACTCGTTCCGTACAAGGACACTGAGTACTCCAAGGCTTCCCTGGGCTTGCTGGGCCACACTCAGATGCGTAGGCCTGTCAGGGTGCCCCTGGGTAGGCGGAGTGAAGGGTAACACGCTGCACGCTTCATTCGGGGAGCTAGGTATCCCCAGCTACAGAAAGGTTTCATGAACACGATTCTAGAAAATGCAGCATACCATGGAAGTCGTCCTCATTCCCCTAGTCTGAGCTGTACTGAGAAAAACTCTCTGCTTACAAGTCCTTCTAGGACCTCATACCTGAAGTCACCGTATCTCAAGGTTAAAGGCAGCTTGCATTGCAACTTCCACTTCAGCACAGTTTTCTGTGGAACACTTCAGGCTTTTGGGAGAGGCACAGGACCCTAGGAGACCTAGGGCACTCTTTCGTCTAGGCAGTTCACTACACACAGAGCACCCTGTGTAGAAAAGCTGAATCAGGGGAGAGCCAGGGAGGTAGCTAGGTCTCTTTTGACCTGCCAGAAGCCAGAGACACTAATGCTGCGTGTCAGCCTGGAGATGGTGCCTGATGGGACTGGCCTTGTTTTGCCACCTTGAAAGCTCCTCTTACGCGTCTTGAAGCTCCCTTAAAAACCCTGTGGTTGTCAGCCTTATACTCACGGGCAGGCATGGCTGTGAGAGGGAAAAACAGGTTTCACGAAGAAACAGGGTATCCCAGTTTCTCGGTCCGAGCTCATCCTGTTCTGTTCTATAGCTAAAGGGAATCTCAAAGTGAGGCCTAGCTTCGAAGGAGGGCCCTGATATGCCATGCAGCAGCGTAGGCGTGCGCAGCTTCCATGAGGCCTTAGTCGCACTTCTGCATTGGTTTAACGGTACTAATCTTCTCAGGACTCCTGCTCCCTTGCCTCTGCACCCGTTTCCGTACAAAGACCCTGAGTAACCCCCAGGCTCCCCTGAGTTGAAGATCAACATTCAGACACGTAGGCCCTTCGGAGTACCCGTGTCTGTGCCGACTGAAGGGCAGCATGATGCACGCTCCCTCGGGGAGCTCGATTTCCTCAGCTCACCAACAGCCTCAGGAACACGGTTGTAGTAGGTGCAGCATGCCATGCAAGTCGGCCTGCTTACAGTAGTCCGAGCTGTACTGAGGAAAGCTCTTTGCTTACAATTCCTTCTACCAGCTCCTAGCTGAAGTCAACCAACCTCTAGGCGAAAGTCGGCTTGTGGTCCAAGTGCAACTAGAGCACACTTTCTGGTGGAACGCCGCAGGCTTTTGGAAGATGCCCAGGAGCCCAGGACACCTAGGGAATTCTTTCATTGAGGCAGTTCACTACACGCAGAACACCCTGCATAGAAAAGTTGATTCTCCAAGAACCCAGTGAGGAGCTAGGTCTCTTTTGACCTGTTAGAAACCACAGATGCTTCTTCTGCGTGTCAACCTGGAAATGGAGGCCTTAGGAGACAAGCCTTGTTTTCCCTTCTTGAAAGCTCCATTCATGCGGCCTTGAGGCTACCTGAAAAACACTGTGATTGTCGGACTTGTCCTCACGCCAGGCATGGCTCTGGAAGAAAATGAGTTTTCTCGAAAGAAAGAGGGTGCTTCCAGGCCCTGGTGGGGAGCATATCCTGCCCTGCACTAGAGCGAAGGGGAATCTCAACGTGCGCCCTACCCTCGACCTAGGGCTCTGATTTGCCCTCCACTAGGGTAGTTGTGCAGCATTTTCCTTGAGGCCTTAGTCGCAGTTCTGCATTAGTTTAAAGGTACTAATCTTCTCAGGACTCCAGGCCCGCTCATGTCAGTACCCATTTCCGTACAAGAACTCTGAGTACCCCAAGACTCCCCAGGCTTGCTGGGCCACACTCAGACCCGTAGGCCCTTCAGTGTGCCCCTTTTTAGGCCGAGTGAAAGATAACAAACTGCACTCTTTCTTGGGAAAGCTAGATTTCCTCAGCTCACCATCAGCCTCAGGGACACGGTCTAGCAAGGCCAGCAAACCATGGAAGTCTGCCTCATCACTCGATTCTCAGCTGTACTGAGTAAAATTCTCTGCTTTGAAGTCCTTCGAGGACCTCATACCTGAAGTCACCGTAGCTCAAGGAGAAAGACGGCTTGCATTCCAACTTCCACTAAAGCACAGTGTTCTTTGTAACACTTCAGGCTTTGGGACATACACAGGGCTCTTAGAGACCTAGGGCAGTCTATTGTCTAGGCACTGCACTACACGTACAACACCCTGTGCAGAAAAATTGATTCTGGGAAGAGCCAAGTAGGTAGCTAGGTCTCTTTTGACCTCTTAGAAAGCACAGCTACTTATGTTGTGTGTCAATCTGGAAACAGGACGTGATGGGGCTAGCCTTGCTGTCCCATCATGAAAGCTCCCTTTATGCGCCTAGAAGCTCACTGAAAAACACTGTTGGTGTCGGGCTTATACTCACGACAGGCATGGCTGTGAGAGGGAAAAAGAGGTTTCACGAAGAAACACGTATTCCAGTTTCTGATTCAGAGCTCATCCTGTCCTGTTCTCTAGCTAAAGGGAAACTCAAAGTGAGGCCTAGCTTCGAAGGAGGGCCCTGATATGCCATGCAGCGGAGTAGGCGTGCAGCAGCTTCCATGAGGCCTTAGTCGCTCTTCTGCTTTAGGTGAACGCTAGTAAGCTTTTCAGGACTCGTAGACCCCTCGCGGCAGCACTCGTTTCCGTACAGGGACCCTGAGTACCCCCAGGCTCCCCTGGGCTTGCTGGGCCACACTCAGACCCGTAGGCCATTCAGGGTGGCCCTGCGTAGGTCGAGGGAAGAGTCACACGCTGCACTCTTCCTTGGGCGAGCCAGATATCCCCAGCTCACCAACGGCTTCATGAACACGGTCCTAGCAAGTCCAGCATACCATGAAATTCGTCCTCGTTGCCCTACTCTGAGCGGTACTGAGAAAAACTCTCTGCTTACAAGTCCTTCTAGGACCTCATACCTGAAGTCACCGTATCTCAAGGAGAAAAGGCAGCTTGCATTGCAACTTCCACTACAGCACAGTTTTGTGTGTAACACTTCAGGCTTTTGGGAGAGGCACAGGACCCTAGGAGTCCTAGGGCAGTCTTTCATCTAAGCAGTTCGCTCCACGCAGAGCACCTTATGTAGAAAAGTTGAATCAGGGAAGAGCCAGGGAGGTAGCTAGGTCTCTTTTGACCTGCCAGAAGCCAGAGACACTTACGCTGCGTGTCAACCTGGAGATGGTGCCTGATGGGACTGGCCTTGTTTTCCCACCTTGAAAGCTCCTCTTATGCGCCTTGAAGCTCCCTTAAAAACACTGTGGTTGTCAGGCTTATACTCACGGCAGGCATGGCTGTGAGAGGGAAAAAGAGGTTACACGAAGAGACAGGGTATTTCAGTTTCTGAGTCAGAGCTAATCCTGTCTTGTTTTATAGCTAAAGGGAAACTCAAAGTGTGCCCTCGCTTCGAAGGAGGGCCCTGATATGCCATGTAGCGGAGTAGGCGTGCAACAGCTTCCATGAGGCCTTAGTCGCTCTCTTGCTTTAGTTGAACGCTAGTAAGGTATTCAGGACTCCTAGACCCCTCGCGGCAGCACTCGTTCCGTACAAGGACACTGAGTACTCCAAGGCTTCCCTGGGCTTGCTGGGCCACACTCAGATGCGTAGGCCTGTCAGGGTGCCCCTGGGTAGGCGGAGTGAAGGGTAACACGCTGCACGCTTCATTCGGGGAGCTAGGTATCCCCAGCTACAGAAAGGTTTCATGAACACGATTCTAGAAAATGCAGCATACCATGGAAGTCGTCCTCATTCCCCTAGTCTGAGCTGTACTGAGAAAAACTCTCTGCTTACAAGTCCTTCTAGGACCTCATACCTGAAGTCACCGTATCTCAAGGTTAAAGGCAGCTTGCATTGCAACTTCCACTTCAGCACAGTTTTCTGTGGAACACTTCAGGCTTTTGGGAGAGGCACAGGACCCTAGGAGACCTAGGGCACTCTTTCGTCTAGGCAGTTCACTACACACAGAGCACCCTGTGTAGAAAAGCTGAATCAGGGGAGAGCCAGGGAGGTAGCTAGGTCTCTTTTGACCTGCCAGAAGCCAGAGACACTAATGCTGCGTGTCAGCCTGGAGATGGTGCCTGATGGGACTGGCCTTGTTTTGCCACCTTGAAAGCTCCTCTTACGCGTCTTGAAGCTCCCTTAAAAACCCTGTGGTTGTCAGCCTTATACTCACGGGCAGGCATGGCTGTGAGAGGGAAAAACAGGTTTCACGAAGAAACAGGGTATCCCAGTTTCTCGGTCCGAGCTCATCCTGTTCTGTTCTATAGCTAAAGGGAATCTCAAAGTGAGGCCTAGCTTCGAAGGAGGGCCCTGATATGCCATGCAGCAGCGTAGGCGTGCGCAGCTTCCATGAGGCCTTAGTCGCACTTCTGCATTGGTTTAACGGTACTAATCTTCTCAGGACTCCTGCTCCCTTGCCTCTGCACCCGTTTCCGTACAAAGACCCTGAGTAACCCCCAGGCTCCCCTGAGTTGAAGATCAACATTCAGACACGTAGGCCCTTCGGAGTACCCGTGTCTGTGCCGACTGAAGGGCAGCATGATGCACGCTCCCTCGGGGAGCTCGATTTCCTCAGCTCACCAACAGCCTCAGGAACACGGTTGTAGTAGGTGCAGCATGCCATGCAAGTCGGCCTGCTTACAGTAGTCCGAGCTGTACTGAGGAAAGCTCTTTGCTTACAATTCCTTCTACCAGCTCCTAGCTGAAGTCAACCAACCTCTAGGCGAAAGTCGGCTTGTGGTCCAAGTGCAACTAGAGCACACTTTCTGGTGGAACGCCGCAGGCTTTTGGAAGATGCCCAGGAGCCCAGGACACCTAGGGAATTCTTTCATTGAGGCAGTTCACTACACGCAGAACACCCTGCATAGAAAAGTTGATTCTCCAAGAACCCAGTGAGGAGCTAGGTCTCTTTTGACCTGTTAGAAACCACAGATGCTTCTTCTGCGTGTCAACCTGGAAATGGAGGCCTTAGGAGACAAGCCTTGTTTTCCCTTCTTGAAAGCTCCATTCATGCGGCCTTGAGGCTACCTGAAAAACACTGTGATTGTCGGACTTGTCCTCACGCCAGGCATGGCTCTGGAAGAAAATGAGTTTTCTCGAAAGAAAGAGGGTGCTTCCAGGCCCTGGTGGGGAGCATATCCTGCCCTGCACTAGAGCGAAGGGGAATCTCAACGTGCGCCCTACCCTCGACCTAGGGCTCTGATTTGCCCTCCACTAGGGTAGTTGTGCAGCATTTTCCTTGAGGCCTTAGTCGCAGTTCTGCATTAGTTTAAAGGTACTAATCTTCTCAGGACTCCAGGCCCGCTCATGTCAGTACCCATTTCCGTACAAGAACTCTGAGTACCCCAAGACTCCCCAGGCTTGCTGGGCCACACTCAGACCCGTAGGCCCTTCAGTGTGCCCCTTTTTAGGCTGAGTGAAAGATAACAAACTGCACTCTTTCTTGGGAAAGCTAGATTTCCTCAGCTCACCATCAGCCTCAGGGACACGGTCTAGCAAGGCCAGCAAACCATGGAAGTCTGCCTCATCACTCGATTCTCAGCTGTACTGAGTAAAATTCTCTGCTTTGAAGTCCTTCGAGGACCTCATACCTGAAGTCACCGTAGCTCAAGGAGAAAGACGGCTTGCATTCCAACTTCCACTAAAGCACAGTGTTCTTTGTAACACTTCAGGCTTTGGGACATACACAGGGCTCTTAGAGACCTAGGGCAGTCTATTGTCTAGGCACTGCACTACACGTACAACACCCTGTGCAGAAAAATTGATTCTGGGAAGAGCCAAGTAGGTAGCTAGGTCTCTTTTGACCTCTTAGAAAGCACAGCTACTTATGTTGTGTGTCAATCTGGAAACAGGACGTGATGGGGCTAGCCTTGCTGTCCCATCATGAAAGCTCCCTTTATGCGCCTAGAAGCTCACTGAAAAACACTGTTGGTGTCGGGCTTATACTCACGACAGGCATGGCTGTGAGAGGGAAAAAGAGGTTTCACGAAGAAACACGTATTCCAGTTTCTGATTCAGAGCTCATCCTGTCCTGTTCTCTAGCTAAAGGGAAACTCAAAGTGAGGCCTAGCTTCGAAGGAGGGCCCTGATATGCCATGCAGCGGAGTAGGCGTGCAGCAGCTTCCATGAGGCCTTAGTCGCTCTTCTGCTTTAGGTGAACGCTAGTAAGCTTTTCAGGACTCGTAGACCCCTCGCGGCAGCACTCGTTTCCGTACAGGGACCCTGAGTACCCCCAGGCTCCCCTGGGCTTGCTGGGCCACACTCAGACCCGTAGGCCATTCAGGGTGGCCCTGCGTAGGTCGAGGGAAGAGTCACACGCTGCACTCTTCCTTGGGCGAGCCAGATATCCCCAGCTCACCAACGGCTTCATGAACACGGTCCTAGCAAGTCCAGCATACCATGAAATTCGTCCTCGTTGCCCTACTCTGAGCGGTACTGAGAAAAACTCTCTGCTTACAAGTCCTTCTAGGACCTCATACCTGAAGTCACCGTATCTCAAGGAGAAAAGGCAGCTTGCATTGCAACTTCCACTACAGCACAGTTTTGTGTGTAACACTTCAGGCTTTTGGGAGAGGCACAGGACCCTAGGAGTCCTAGGGCAGTCTTTCATCTAAGCAGTTCGCTCCACGCAGAGCACCTTATGTAGAAAAGTTGAATCAGGGAAGAGCCAGGGAGGTAGCTAGGTCTCTTTTGACCTGCCAGAAGCCAGAGACACTTACGCTGCGTGTCAACCTGGAGATGGTGCCTGATGGGACTGGCCTTGTTTTCCCACCTTGAAAGCTCCTCTTATGCGCCTTGAAGCTCCCTTAAAAACACTGTGGTTGTCAGGCTTATACTCACGGCAGGCATGGCTGTGAGAGGGAAAAAGAGGTTACACGAAGAGACAGGGTATTTCAGTTTCTGAGTCAGAGCTAATCCTGTCTTGTTTTATAGCTAAAGGGAAACTCAAAGTGTGCCCTCGCTTCGAAGGAGGGCCCTGATATGCCATGTAGCGGAGTAGGCGTGCAACAGCTTCCATGAGGCCTTAGTCGCTCTCTTGCTTTAGTTGAACGCTAGTAAGGTATTCAGGACTCCTAGACCCCTCGCGGCAGCACTCGTTCCGTACAAGGACACTGAGTACTCCAAGGCTTCCCTGGGCTTGCTGGGCCACACTCAGATGCGTAGGCCTGTCAGGGTGCCCCTGGGTAGGCGGAGTGAAGGGTAACACGCTGCACGCTTCATTCGGGGAGCTAGGTATCCCCAGCTACAGAAAGGTTTCATGAACACGATTCTAGAAAATGCAGCATACCATGGAAGTCGTCCTCATTCCCCTAGTCTGAGCTGTACTGAGAAAAACTCTCTGCTTACAAGTCCTTCTAGGACCTCATACCTGAAGTCACCGTATCTCAAGGTTAAAGGCAGCTTGCATTGCAACTTCCACTTCAGCACAGTTTTCTGTGGAACACTTCAGGCTTTTGGGAGAGGCACAGGACCCTAGGAGACCTAGGGCACTCTTTCGTCTAGGCAGTTCACTACACACAGAGCACCCTGTGTAGAAAAGCTGAATCAGGGGAGAGCCAGGGAGGTAGCTAGGTCTCTTTTGACCTGCCAGAAGCCAGAGACACTAATGCTGCGTGTCAGCCTGGAGATGGTGCCTGATGGGACTGGCCTTGTTTTGCCACCTTGAAAGCTCCTCTTACGCGTCTTGAAGCTCCCTTAAAAACCCTGTGGTTGTCAGCCTTATACTCACGGGCAGGCATGGCTGTGAGAGGGAAAAACAGGTTTCACGAAGAAACAGGGTATCCCAGTTTCTCGGTCCGAGCTCATCCTGTTCTGTTCTATAGCTAAAGGGAATCTCAAAGTGAGGCCTAGCTTCGAAGGAGGGCCCTGATATGCCATGCAGCAGCGTAGGCGTGCGCAGCTTCCATGAGGCCTTAGTCGCACTTCTGCATTGGTTTAACGGTACTAATCTTCTCAGGACTCCTGCTCCCTTGCCTCTGCACCCGTTTCCGTACAAAGACCCTGAGTAACCCCCAGGCTCCCCTGAGTTGAAGATCAACATTCAGACACGTAGGCCCTTCGGAGTACCCGTGTCTGTGCCGACTGAAGGGCAGCATGATGCACGCTCCCTCGGGGAGCTCGATTTCCTCAGCTCACCAACAGCCTCAGGAACACGGTTGTAGTAGGTGCAGCATGCCATGCAAGTCGGCCTGCTTACAGTAGTCCGAGCTGTACTGAGGAAAGCTCTTTGCTTACAATTCCTTCTACCAGCTCCTAGCTGAAGTCAACCAACCTCTAGGCGAAAGTCGGCTTGTGGTCCAAGTGCAACTAGAGCACACTTTCTGGTGGAACGCCGCAGGCTTTTGGAAGATGCCCAGGAGCCCAGGACACCTAGGGAATTCTTTCATTGAGGCAGTTCACTACACGCAGAACACCCTGCATAGAAAAGTTGATTCTCCAAGAACCCAGTGAGGAGCTAGGTCTCTTTTGACCTGTTAGAAACCACAGATGCTTCTTCTGCGTGTCAACCTGGAAATGGAGGCCTTAGGAGACAAGCCTTGTTTTCCCTTCTTGAAAGCTCCATTCATGCGGCCTTGAGGCTACCTGAAAAACACTGTGATTGTCGGACTTGTCCTCACGCCAGGCATGGCTCTGGAAGAAAATGAGTTTTCTCGAAAGAAAGAGGGTGCTTCCAGGCCCTGGTGGGGAGCATATCCTGCCCTGCACTAGAGCGAAGGGGAATCTCAACGTGCGCCCTACCCTCGACCTAGGGCTCTGATTTGCCCTCCACTAGGGTAGTTGTGCAGCATTTTCCTTGAGGCCTTAGTCGCAGTTCTGCATTAGTTTAAAGGTACTAATCTTCTCAGGACTCCAGGCCCGCTCATGTCAGTACCCATTTCCGTACAAGAACTCTGAGTACCCCAAGACTCCCCAGGCTTGCTGGGCCACACTCAGACCCGTAGGCCCTTCAGTGTGCCCCTTTTTAGGCTGAGTGAAAGATAACAAACTGCACTCTTTCTTGGGAAAGCTAGATTTCCTCAGCTCACCATCAGCCTCAGGGACACGGTCTAGCAAGGCCAGCAAACCATGGAAGTCTGCCTCATCACTCGATTCTCAGCTGTACTGAGTAAAATTCTCTGCTTTGAAGTCCTTCGAGGACCTCATACCTGAAGTCACCGTAGCTCAAGGAGAAAGACGGCTTGCATTCCAACTTCCACTAAAGCACAGTGTTCTTTGTAACACTTCAGGCTTTGGGACATACACAGGGCTCTTAGAGACCTAGGGCAGTCTATTGTCTAGGCACTGCACTACACGTACAACACCCTGTGCAGAAAAATTGATTCTGGGAAGAGCCAAGTAGGTAGCTAGGTCTCTTTTGACCTCTTAGAAAGCACAGCTACTTATGTTGTGTGTCAATCTGGAAACAGGACGTGATGGGGCTAGCCTTGCTGTCCCATCATGAAAGCTCCCTTTATGCGCCTAGAAGCTCACTGAAAAACACTGTTGGTGTCGGGCTTATACTCACGACAGGCATGGCTGTGAGAGGGAAAAAGAGGTTTCACGAAGAAACACGTATTCCAGTTTCTGATTCAGAGCTCATCCTGTCCTGTTCTCTAGCTAAAGGGAAACTCAAAGTGAGGCCTAGCTTCGAAGGAGGGCCCTGATATGCCATGCAGCGGAGTAGGCGTGCAGCAGCTTCCATGAGGCCTTAGTCGCTCTTCTGCTTTAGGTGAACGCTAGTAAGCTTTTCAGGACTCGTAGACCCCTCGCGGCAGCACTCGTTTCCGTACAGGGACCCTGAGTACCCCCAGGCTCCCCTGGGCTTGCTGGGCCACACTCAGACCCGTAGGCCATTCAGGGTGGCCCTGCGTAGGTCGAGGGAAGAGTCACACGCTGCACTCTTCCTTGGGCGAGCCAGATATCCCCAGCTCACCAACGGCTTCATGAACACGGTCCTAGCAAGTCCAGCATACCATGAAATTCGTCCTCGTTGCCCTACTCTGAGCGGTACTGAGAAAAACTCTCTGCTTACAAGTCCTTCTAGGACCTCATACCTGAAGTCACCGTATCTCAAGGAGAAAAGGCAGCTTGCATTGCAACTTCCACTACAGCACAGTTTTGTGTGTAACACTTCAGGCTTTTGGGAGAGGCACAGGACCCTAGGAGTCCTAGGGCAGTCTTTCATCTAAGCAGTTCGCTCCACGCAGAGCACCTTATGTAGAAAAGTTGAATCAGGGAAGAGCCAGGGAGGTAGCTAGGTCTCTTTTGACCTGCCAGAAGCCAGAGACACTTACGCTGCGTGTCAACCTGGAGATGGTGCCTGATGGGACTGGCCTTGTTTTCCCACCTTGAAAGCTCCTCTTATGCGCCTTGAAGCTCCCTTAAAAACACTGTGGTTGTCAGGCTTATACTCACGGCAGGCATGGCTGTGAGAGGGAAAAAGAGGTTACACGAAGAGACAGGGTATTTCAGTTTCTGAGTCAGAGCTAATCCTGTCTTGTTTTATAGCTAAAGGGAAACTCAAAGTGTGCCCTCGCTTCGAAGGAGGGCCCTGATATGCCATGTAGCGGAGTAGGCGTGCAACAGCTTCCATGAGGCCTTAGTCGCTCTCTTGCTTTAGTTGAACGCTAGTAAGGTATTCAGGACTCCTAGACCCCTCGCGGCAGCACTCGTTCCGTACAAGGACACTGAGTACTCCAAGGCTTCCCTGGGCTTGCTGGGCCACACTCAGATGCGTAGGCCTGTCAGGGTGCCCCTGGGTAGGCGGAGTGAAGGGTAACACGCTGCACGCTTCATTCGGGGAGCTAGGTATCCCCAGCTACAGAAAGGTTTCATGAACACGATTCTAGAAAATGCAGCATACCATGGAAGTCGTCCTCATTCCCCTAGTCTGAGCTGTACTGAGAAAAACTCTCTGCTTACAAGTCCTTCTAGGACCTCATACCTGAAGTCACCGTATCTCAAGGTTAAAGGCAGCTTGCATTGCAACTTCCACTTCAGCACAGTTTTCTGTGGAACACTTCAGGCTTTTGGGAGAGGCACAGGACCCTAGGAGACCTAGGGCACTCTTTCGTCTAGGCAGTTCACTACACACAGAGCACCCTGTGTAGAAAAGCTGAATCAGGGGAGAGCCAGGGAGGTAGCTAGGTCTCTTTTGACCTGCCAGAAGCCAGAGACACTAATGCTGCGTGTCAGCCTGGAGATGGTGCCTGATGGGACTGGCCTTGTTTTGCCACCTTGAAAGCTCCTCTTACGCGTCTTGAAGCTCCCTTAAAAACCCTGTGGTTGTCAGCCTTATACTCACGGGCAGGCATGGCTGTGAGAGGGAAAAACAGGTTTCACGAAGAAACAGGGTATCCCAGTTTCTCGGTCCGAGCTCATCCTGTTCTGTTCTATAGCTAAAGGGAATCTCAAAGTGAGGCCTAGCTTCGAAGGAGGGCCCTGATATGCCATGCAGCAGCGTAGGCGTGCGCAGCTTCCATGAGGCCTTAGTCGCACTTCTGCATTGGTTTAACGGTACTAATCTTCCCAGGACTCCTGCTCCCTTGCCTCTGCACCCGTTTCCGTACAAAGACCCTGAGTAACCCCCAGGCTCCCCTGAGTTGAAGATCAACATTCAGACACGTAGGCCCTTCGGAGTACCCGTGTCTGTGCCGACTGAAGGGCAGCATGATGCACGCTCCCTCGGGGAGCTCGATTTCCTCAGCTCACCAACAGCCTCAGGAACACGGTTGTAGTAGGTGCAGCATGCCATGCAAGTCGGCCTGCTTACAGTAGTCCGAGCTGTACTGAGGAAAGCTCTTTGCTTACAATTCCTTCTACCAGCTCCTAGCTGAAGTCAACCAACCTCTAGGCGAAAGTCGGCTTGTGGTCCAAGTGCAACTAGAGCACACTTTCTGGTGGAACGCCGCAGGCTTTTGGAAGATGCCCAGGAGCCCAGGACACCTAGGGAATTCTTTCATTGAGGCAGTTCACTACACGCAGAACACCCTGCATAGAAAAGTTGATTCTCCAAGAACCCAGTGAGGAGCTAGGTCTCTTTTGACCTGTTAGAAACCACAGATGCTTCTTCTGCGTGTCAACCTGGAAATGGAGGCCTTAGGAGACAAGCCTTGTTTTCCCTTCTTGAAAGCTCCATTCATGCGGCCTTGAGGCTACCTGAAAAACACTGTGATTGTCGGACTTGTCCTCACGCCAGGCATGGCTCTGGAAGAAAATGAGTTTTCTCGAAAGAAAGAGGGTGCTTCCAGGCCCTGGTGGGGAGCATATCCTGCCCTGCACTAGAGCGAAGGGGAATCTCAACGTGCGCCCTACCCTCGACCTAGGGCTCTGATTTGCCCTCCACTAGGGTAGTTGTGCAGCATTTTCCTTGAGGCCTTAGTCGCAGTTCTGCATTAGTTTAAAGGTACTAATCTTCTCAGGACTCCAGGCCCGCTCATGTCAGTACCCATTTCCGTACAAGAACTCTGAGTACCCCAAGACTCCCCAGGCTTGCTGGGCCACACTCAGACCCGTAGGCCCTTCAGTGTGCCCCTTTTTAGGCCGAGTGAAAGATAACAAACTGCACTCTTTCTTGGGAAAGCTAGATTTCCTCAGCTCACCATCAGCCTCAGGGACACGGTCTAGCAAGGCCAGCAAACCATGGAAGTCTGCCTCATCACTCGATTCTCAGCTGTACTGAGTAAAATTCTCTGCTTTGAAGTCCTTCGAGGACCTCATACCTGAAGTCACCGTAGCTCAAGGAGAAAGACGGCTTGCATTCCAACTTCCACTAAAGCACAGTGTTCTTTGTAACACTTCAGGCTTTGGGACATACACAGGGCTCTTAGAGACCTAGGGCAGTCTATTGTCTAGGCACTGCACTACACGTACAACACCCTGTGCAGAAAAATTGATTCTGGGAAGAGCCAAGTAGGTAGCTAGGTCTCTTTTGACCTCTTAGAAAGCACAGCTACTTATGTTGTGTGTCAATCTGGAAACAGGACGTGATGGGGCTAGCCTTGCTGTCCCATCATGAAAGCTCCCTTTATGCGCCTAGAAGCTCACTGAAAAACACTGTTGGTGTCGGGCTTATACTCACGACAGGCATGGCTGTGAGAGGGAAAAAGAGGTTTCACGAAGAAACACGTATTCCAGTTTCTGATTCAGAGCTCATCCTGTCCTGTTCTCTAGCTAAAGGGAAACTCAAAGTGAGGCCTAGCTTCGAAGGAGGGCCCTGATATGCCATGCAGCGGAGTAGGCGTGCAGCAGCTTCCATGAGGCCTTAGTCGCTCTTCTGCTTTAGGTGAACGCTAGTAAGCTTTTCAGGACTCGTAGACCCCTCGCGGCAGCACTCGTTTCCGTACAGGGACGCTGAGTACCCCCAGGCTCCCCTGGGCTTGCTGGGCCACACTCAGACCCGTAGGCCATTCAGGGTGGCCCTGCGTAGGTCGAGGGAAGAGTCACACGCTGCACTCTTCCTTGGGCGAGCCAGATATCCCCAGCTCACCAACGGCTTCATGAACACGGTCCTAGCAAGTCCAGCATACCATGAAATTCGTCCTCGTTGCCCTACTCTGAGCGGTACTGAGAAAAACTCTCTGCTTACAAGTCCTTCTAGGACCTCATACCTGAAGTCACCGTATCTCAAGGAGAAAAGGCAGCTTGCATTGCAACTTCCACTACAGCACAGTTTTGTGTGTAACACTTCAGGCTTTTGGGAGAGGCACAGGACCCTAGGAGTCCTAGGGCAGTCTTTCATCTAAGCAGTTCGCTCCACGCAGAGCACCTTATGTAGAAAAGTTGAATCAGGGAAGAGCCAGGGAGGTAGCTAGGTCTCTTTTGACCTGCCAGAAGCCAGAGACACTTACGCTGCGTGTCAACCTGGAGATGGTGCCTGATGGGACTGGCCTTGTTTTCCCACCTTGAAAGCTCCTCTTATGCGCCTTGAAGCTCCCTGAAAAACACTGTGGTTGTCAGGCTTATACTCACGGCAGGCATGGCTGTGAGAGGGAAAAAGAGGTTACACGAAGAGACAGGGTATTTCAGTTTCTGAGTCAGAGCTAATCCTGTCTTGTTTTATAGCTAAAGGGAAACTCAAAGTGTGCCCTCGCTTCGAAGGAGGGCCCTGATATGCCATGTAGCGGAGTAGGCGTGCAACAGCTTCCATGAGGCCTTAGTCGCTCTCTTGCTTTAGTTGAACGCTAGTAAGGTATTCAGGACTCCTAGACCCCTCGCGGCAGCACTCGTTCCGTACAAGGACACTGAGTACTCCAAGGCTTCCCTGGGCTTGCTGGGCCACACTCAGATGCGTAGGCCTGTCAGGGTGCCCCTGGGTAGGCGGAGTGAAGGGTAACACGCTGCACGCTTCATTCGGGGAGCTAGGTATCCCCAGCTACAGAAAGGTTTCATGAACACGATTCTAGAAAATGCAGCATACCATGGAAGTCGTCCTCATTCCCCTAGTCTGAGCTGTACTGAGAAAAACTCTCTGCTTACAAGTCCTTCTAGGACCTCATACCTGAAGTCACCGTATCTCAAGGTTAAAGGCAGCTTGCATTGCAACTTCCACTTCAGCACAGTTTTCTGTGGAACACTTCAGGCTTTTGGGAGAGGCACAGGACCCTAGGAGACCTAGGGCACTCTTTCGTCTAGGCAGTTCACTACACACAGAGCACCCTGTGTAGAAAAGCTGAATCAGGGGAGAGCCAGGGAGGTAGCTAGGTCTCTTTTGACCTGCCAGAAGCCAGAGACACTTATGCTGCGTGTCAGCCTGGAGATGGTGCCTGATGGGACTGGCCTTGTTTTGCCACCTTGAAAGCTCCTCTTACGCGTCTTGAAGCTCCCTTAAAAACCCTGTGGTTGTCAGCCTTATACTCACGGGCAGGCATGGCTGTGAGAGGGAAAAACAGGTTTCACGAAGAAACAGGGTATCCCAGTTTCTCGGTCCGAGCTCATCCTGTTCTGTTCTATAGCTAAAGGGAATCTCAAAGTGAGGCCTAGCTTCGAAGGAGGGCCCTGATATGCCATGCAGCAGCGTAGGCGTGCGCAGCTTCCATGAGGCCTTAGTCGCACTTCTGCATTGGTTTAACGGTACTAATCTTCCCAGGACTCCTGCTCCCTTGCCTCTGCACCCGTTTCCGTACAAAGACCCTGAGTAACCCCCAGGCTCCCCTGAGTTGAAGATCAACATTCAGACACGTAGGCCCTTCGGAGTACCCGTGTCTGTGCCGACTGAAGGGCAGCATGATGCACGCTCCCTCGGGGAGCTCGATTTCCTCAGCTCACCAACAGCCTCAGGAACACGGTTGTAGTAGGTGCAGCATGCCATGCAAGTCGGCCTGCTTACAGTAGTCCGAGCTGTACTGAGGAAAGCTCTTTGCTTACAATTCCTTCTACCAGCTCCTAGCTGAAGTCAACCAACCTCTAGGCGAAAGTCGGCTTGTGGTCCAAGTGCAACTAGAGCACACTTTCTGGTGGAACGCCGCAGGCTTTTGGAAGATGCCCAGGAGCCCAGGACACCTAGGGAATTCTTTCATTGAGGCAGTTCACTACACGCAGAACACCCTGCATAGAAAAGTTGATTCTCCAAGAACCCAGTGAGGAGCTAGGTCTCTTTTGACCTGTTAGAAACCACAGATGCTTCTTCTGCGTGTCAACCTGGAAATGGAGGCCTTAGGAGACAAGCCTTGTTTTCCCTTCTTGAAAGCTCCATTCATGCGGCCTTGAGGCTACCTGAAAAACACTGTGATTGTCGGACTTGTCCTCACGCCAGGCATGGCTCTGGAAGAAAATGAGTTTTCTCGAAAGAAAGAGGGTGCTTCCAGGCCCTGGTGGGGAGCATATCCTGCCCTGCACTAGAGCGAAGGGGAATCTCAACGTGCGCCCTACCCTCGACCTAGGGCTCTGATTTGCCCTCCACTAGGGTAGTTGTGCAGCATTTTCCTTGAGGCCTTAGTCGCAGTTCTGCATTAGTTTAAAGGTACTAATCTTCTCAGGACTCCAGGCCCGCTCATGTCAGTACCCATTTCCGTACAAGAACTCTGAGTACCCCAAGACTCCCCAGGCTTGCTGGGCCACACTCAGACCCGTAGGCCCTTCAGTGTGCCCCTTTTTAGGCCGAGTGAAAGATAACAAACTGCACTCTTTCTTGGGAAAGCTAGATTTCCTCAGCTCACCATCAGCCTCAGGGACACGGTCTAGCAAGGCCAGCAAACCATGGAAGTCTGCCTCATCACTCGATTCTCAGCTGTACTGAGTAAAATTCTCTGCTTTGAAGTCCTTCGAGGACCTCATACCTGAAGTCACCGTAGCTCAAGGAGAAAGACGGCTTGCATTCCAACTTCCACTAAAGCACAGTGTTCTTTGTAACACTTCAGGCTTTGGGACATACACAGGGCTCTTAGAGACCTAGGGCAGTCTATTGTCTAGGCACTGCACTACACGTACAACACCCTGTGCAGAAAAATTGATTCTGGGAAGAGCCAAGTAGGTAGCTAGGTCTCTTTTGACCTCTTAGAAAGCACAGCTACTTATGTTGTGTGTCAATCTGGAAACAGGACGTGATGGGGCTAGCCTTGCTGTCCCATCATGAAAGCTCCCTTTATGCGCCTAGAAGCTCACTGAAAAACACTGTTGGTGTCGGGCTTATACTCACGACAGGCATGGCTGTGAGAGGGAAAAAGAGGTTTCACGAAGAAACACGTATTCCAGTTTCTGATTCAGAGCTCATCCTGTCCTGTTCTCTAGCTAAAGGGAAACTCAAAGTGAGGCCTAGCTTCGAAGGAGGGCCCTGATATGCCATGCAGCGGAGTAGGCGTGCAGCAGCTTCCATGAGGCCTTAGTCGCTCTTCTGCTTTAGGTGAACGCTAGTAAGCTTTTCAGGACTCGTAGACCCCTCGCGGCAGCACTCGTTTCCGTACAGGGACCCTGAGTACCCCCAGGCTCCCCTGGGCTTGCTGGGCCACACTCAGACCCGTAGGCCATTCAGGGTGGCCCTGCGTAGGTCGAGGGAAGAGTCACACGCTGCACTCTTCCTTGGGCGAGCCAGATATCCCCAGCTCACCAACGGCTTCATGAACACGGTCCTAGCAAGTCCAGCATACCATGAAATTCGTCCTCGTTGCCCTACTCTGAGCGGTACTGAGAAAAACTCTCTGCTTACAAGTCCTTCTAGGACCTCATACCTGAAGTCACCGTATCTCAAGGAGAAAAGGCAGCTTGCATTGCAACTTCCACTACAGCACAGTTTTGTGTGTAACACTTCAGGCTTTTGGGAGAGGCACAGGACCCTAGGAGTCCTAGGGCAGTCTTTCATCTAAGCAGTTCGCTCCACGCAGAGCACCTTATGTAGAAAAGTTGAATCAGGGAAGAGCCAGGGAGGTAGCTAGGTCTCTTTTGACCTGCCAGAAGCCAGAGACACTTACGCTGCGTGTCAACCTGGAGATGGTGCCTGATGGGACTGGCCTTGTTTTCCCACCTTGAAAGCTCCTCTTATGCGCCTTGAAGCTCCCTTAAAAACACTGTGGTTGTCAGGCTTATACTCACGGCAGGCATGGCTGTGAGAGGGAAAAAGAGGTTACACGAAGAGACAGGGTATTTCAGTTTCTGAGTCAGAGCTAATCCTGTCTTGTTTTATAGCTAAAGGGAAACTCAAAGTGTGCCCTCGCTTCGAAGGAGGGCCCTGATATGCCATGTAGCGGAGTAGGCGTGCAACAGCTTCCATGAGGCCTTAGTCGCTCTCTTGCTTTAGTTGAACGCTAGTAAGGTATTCAGGACTCCTAGACCCCTCGCGGCAGCACTCGTTCCGTACAAGGACACTGAGTACTCCAAGGCTTCCCTGGGCTTGCTGGGCCACACTCAGATGCGTAGGCCTGTCAGGGTGCCCCTGGGTAGGCGGAGTGAAGGGTAACACGCTGCACGCTTCATTCGGGGAGCTAGGTATCCCCAGCTACAGAAAGGTTTCATGAACACGATTCTAGAAAATGCAGCATACCATGGAAGTCGTCCTCATTCCCCTAGTCTGAGCTGTACTGAGAAAAACTCTCTGCTTACAAGTCCTTCTAGGACCTCATACCTGAAGTCACCGTATCTCAAGGTTAAAGGCAGCTTGCATTGCAACTTCCACTTCAGCACAGTTTTCTGTGGAACACTTCAGGCTTTTGGGAGAGGCACAGGACCCTAGGAGACCTAGGGCACTCTTTCGTCTAGGCAGTTCACTACACACAGAGCACCCTGTGTAGAAAAGCTGAATCAGGGGAGAGCCAGGGAGGTAGCTAGGTCTCTTTTGACCTGCCAGAAGCCAGAGACACTAATGCTGCGTGTCAGCCTGGAGATGGTGCCTGATGGGACTGGCCTTGTTTTGCCACCTTGAAAGCTCCTCTTACGCGTCTTGAAGCTCCCTTAAAAACCCTGTGGTTGTCAGCCTTATACTCACGGGCAGGCATGGCTGTGAGAGGGAAAAACAGGTTTCACGAAGAAACAGGGTATCCCAGTTTCTCGGTCCGAGCTCATCCTGTTCTGTTCTATAGCTAAAGGGAATCTCAAAGTGAGGCCTAGCTTCGAAGGAGGGCCCTGATATGCCATGCAGCAGCGTAGGCGTGCGCAGCTTCCATGAGGCCTTAGTCGCACTTCTGCATTGGTTTAACGGTACTAATCTTCCCAGGACTCCTGCTCCCTTGCCTCTGCACCCGTTTCCGTACAAAGACCCTGAGTAACCCCCAGGCTCCCCTGAGTTGAAGATCAACATTCAGACACGTAGGCCCTTCGGAGTACCCGTGTCTGTGCCGACTGAAGGGCAGCATGATGCACGCTCCCTCGGGGAGCTCGATTTCCTCAGCTCACCAACAGCCTCAGGAACACGGTTGTAGTAGGTGCAGCATGCCATGCAAGTCGGCCTGCTTACAGTAGTCCGAGCTGTACTGAGGAAAGCTCTTTGCTTACAATTCCTTCTACCAGCTCCTAGCTGAAGTCAACCAACCTCTAGGCGAAAGTCGGCTTGTGGTCCAAGTGCAACTAGAGCACACTTTCTGGTGGAACGCCGCAGGCTTTTGGAAGATGCCCAGGAGCCCAGGACACCTAGGGAATTCTTTCATTGAGGCAGTTCACTACACGCAGAACACCCTGCATAGAAAAGTTGATTCTCCAAGAACCCAGTGAGGAGCTAGGTCTCTTTTGACCTGTTAGAAACCACAGATGCTTCTTCTGCGTGTCAACCTGGAAATGGAGGCCTTAGGAGACAAGCCTTGTTTTCCCTTCTTGAAAGCTCCATTCATGCGGCCTTGAGGCTACCTGAAAAACACTGTGATTGTCGGACTTGTCCTCACGCCAGGCATGGCTCTGGAAGAAAATGAGTTTTCTCGAAAGAAAGAGGGTGCTTCCAGGCCCTGGTGGGGAGCATATCCTGCCCTGCACTAGAGCGAAGGGGAATCTCAACGTGCGCCCTACCCTCGACCTAGGGCTCTGATTTGCCCTCCACTAGGGTAGTTGTGCAGCATTTTCCTTGAGGCCTTAGTCGCAGTTCTGCATTAGTTTAAAGGTACTAATCTTCTCAGGACTCCAGGCCCGCTCATGTCAGTACCCATTTCCGTACAAGAACTCTGAGTACCCCAAGACTCCCCAGGCTTGCTGGGCCACACTCAGACCCGTAGGCCCTTCAGTGTGCCCCTTTTTAGGCCGAGTGAAAGATAACAAACTGCACTCTTTCTTGGGAAAGCTAGATTTCCTCAGCTCACCATCAGCCTCAGGGACACGGTCTAGCAAGGCCAGCAAACCATGGAAGTCTGCCTCATCACTCGATTCTCAGCTGTACTGAGTAAAATTCTCTGCTTTGAAGTCCTTCGAGGACCTCATACCTGAAGTCACCGTAGCTCAAGGAGAAAGACGGCTTGCATTCCAACTTCCACTAAAGCACAGTGTTCTTTGTAACACTTCAGGCTTTGGGACATACACAGGGCTCTTAGAGACCTAGGGCAGTCTATTGTCTAGGCACTGCACTACACGTACAACACCCTGTGCAGAAAAATTGATTCTGGGAAGAGCCAAGTAGGTAGCTAGGTCTCTTTTGACCTCTTAGAAAGCACAGCTACTTATGTTGTGTGTCAATCTGGAAACAGGACGTGATGGGGCTAGCCTTGCTGTCCCATCATGAAAGCTCCCTTTATGCGCCTAGAAGCTCACTGAAAAACACTGTTGGTGTCGGGCTTATACTCACGACAGGCATGGCTGTGAGAGGGAAAAAGAGGTTTCACGAAGAAACACGTATTCCAGTTTCTGATTCAGAGCTCATCCTGTCCTGTTCTCTAGCTAAAGGGAAACTCAAAGTGAGGCCTAGCTTCGAAGGAGGGCCCTGATATGCCATGCAGCGGAGTAGGCGTGCAGCAGCTTCCATGAGGCCTTAGTCGCTCTTCTGCTTTAGGTGAACGCTAGTAAGCTTTTCAGGACTCGTAGACCCCTCGCGGCAGCACTCGTTTCCGTACAGGGACCCTGAGTACCCCCAGGCTCCCCTGGGCTTGCTGGGCCACACTCAGACCCGTAGGCCATTCAGGGTGGCCCTGCGTAGGTCGAGGGAAGAGTCACACGCTGCACTCTTCCTTGGGCGAGCCAGATATCCCCAGCTCACCAACGGCTTCATGAACACGGTCCTAGCAAGTCCAGCATACCATGAAATTCGTCCTCGTTGCCCTACTCTGAGCGGTACTGAGAAAAACTCTCTGCTTACAAGTCCTTCTAGGACCTCATACCTGAAGTCACCGTATCTCAAGGAGAAAAGGCAGCTTGCATTGCAACTTCCACTACAGCACAGTTTTGTGTGTAACACTTCAGGCTTTTGGGAGAGGCACAGGACCCTAGGAGTCCTAGGGCAGTCTTTCATCTAAGCAGTTCGCTCCACGCAGAGCACCTTATGTAGAAAAGTTGAATCAGGGAAGAGCCAGGGAGGTAGCTAGGTCTCTTTTGACCTGCCAGAAGCCAGAGACACTTACGCTGCGTGTCAACCTGGAGATGGTGCCTGATGGGACTGGCCTTGTTTTCCCACCTTGAAAGCTCCTCTTATGCGCCTTGAAGCTCCCTTAAAAACACTGTGGTTGTCAGGCTTATACTCACGGCAGGCATGGCTGTGAGAGGGAAAAAGAGGTTACACGAAGAGACAGGGTATTTCAGTTTCTGAGTCAGAGCTAATCCTGTCTTGTTTTATAGCTAAAGGGAAACTCAAAGTGTGCCCTCGCTTCGAAGGAGGGCCCTGATATGCCATGTAGCGGAGTAGGCGTGCAACAGCTTCCATGAGGCCTTAGTCGCTCTCTTGCTTTAGTTGAACGCTAGTAAGGTATTCAGGACTCCTAGACCCCTCGCGGCAGCACTCGTTCCGTACAAGGACACTGAGTACTCCAAGGCTTCCCTGGGCTTGCTGGGCCACACTCAGATGCGTAGGCCTGTCAGGGTGCCCCTGGGTAGGCGGAGTGAAGGGTAACACGCTGCACGCTTCATTCGGGGAGCTAGGTATCCCCAGCTACAGAAAGGTTTCATGAACACGATTCTAGAAAATGCAGCATACCATGGAAGTCGTCCTCATTCCCCTAGTCTGAGCTGTACTGAGAAAAACTCTCTGCTTACAAGTCCTTCTAGGACCTCATACCTGAAGTCACCGTATCTCAAGGTTAAAGGCAGCTTGCATTGCAACTTCCACTTCAGCACAGTTTTCTGTGGAACACTTCAGGCTTTTGGGAGAGGCACAGGACCCTAGGAGACCTAGGGCACTCTTTCGTCTAGGCAGTTCACTACACACAGAGCACCCTGTGTAGAAAAGCTGAATCAGGGGAGAGCCAGGGAGGTAGCTAGGTCTCTTTTGACCTGCCAGAAGCCAGAGACACTAATGCTGCGTGTCAGCCTGGAGATGGTGCCTGATGGGACTGGCCTTGTTTTGCCACCTTGAAAGCTCCTCTTACGCGTCTTGAAGCTCCCTTAAAAACCCTGTGGTTGTCAGCCTTATACTCACGGGCAGGCATGGCTGTGAGAGGGAAAAACAGGTTTCACGAAGAAACAGGGTATCCCAGTTTCTCGGTCCGAGCTCATCCTGTTCTGTTCTATAGCTAAAGGGAATCTCAAAGTGAGGCCTAGCTTCGAAGGAGGGCCCTGATATGCCATGCAGCAGCGTAGGCGTGCGCAGCTTCCATGAGGCCTTAGTCGCACTTCTGCATTGGTTTAACGGTACTAATCTTCCCAGGACTCCTGCTCCCTTGCCTCTGCACCCGTTTCCGTACAAAGACCCTGAGTAACCCCCAGGCTCCCCTGAGTTGAAGATCAACATTCAGACACGTAGGCCCTTCGGAGTACCCGTGTCTGTGCCGACTGAAGGGCAGCATGATGCACGCTCCCTCGGGGAGCTCGATTTCCTCAGCTCACCAACAGCCTCAGGAACACGGTTGTAGTAGGTGCAGCATGCCATGCAAGTCGGCCTGCTTACAGTAGTCCGAGCTGTACTGAGGAAAGCTCTTTGCTTACAATTCCTTCTACCAGCTCCTAGCTGAAGTCAACCAACCTCTAGGCGAAAGTCGGCTTGTGGTCCAAGTGCAACTAGAGCACACTTTCTGGTGGAACGCCGCAGGCTTTTGGAAGATGCCCAGGAGCCCAGGACACCTAGGGAATTCTTTCATTGAGGCAGTTCACTACACGCAGAACACCCTGCATAGAAAAGTTGATTCTCCAAGAACCCAGTGAGGAGCTAGGTCTCTTTTGACCTGTTAGAAACCACAGATGCTTCTTCTGCGTGTCAACCTGGAAATGGAGGCCTTAGGAGACAAGCCTTGTTTTCCCTTCTTGAAAGCTCCATTCATGCGGCCTTGAGGCTACCTGAAAAACACTGTGATTGTCGGACTTGTCCTCACGCCAGGCATGGCTCTGGAAGAAAATGAGTTTTCTCGAAAGAAAGAGGGTGCTTCCAGGCCCTGGTGGGGAGCATATCCTGCCCTGCACTAGAGCGAAGGGGAATCTCAACGTGCGCCCTACCCTCGACCTAGGGCTCTGATTTGCCCTCCACTAGGGTAGTTGTGCAGCATTTTCCTTGAGGCCTTAGTCGCAGTTCTGCATTAGTTTAAAGGTACTAATCTTCTCAGGACTCCAGGCCCGCTCATGTCAGTACCCATTTCCGTACAAGAACTCTGAGTACCCCAAGACTCCCCAGGCTTGCTGGGCCACACTCAGACCCGTAGGCCCTTCAGTGTGCCCCTTTTTAGGCCGAGTGAAAGATAACAAACTGCACTCTTTCTTGGGAAAGCTAGATTTCCTCAGCTCACCATCAGCCTCAGGGACACGGTCTAGCAAGGCCAGCAAACCATGGAAGTCTGCCTCATCACTCGATTCTCAGCTGTACTGAGTAAAATTCTCTGCTTTGAAGTCCTTCGAGGACCTCATACCTGAAGTCACCGTAGCTCAAGGAGAAAGACGGCTTGCATTCCAACTTCCACTAAAGCACAGTGTTCTTTGTAACACTTCAGGCTTTGGGACATACACAGGGCTCTTAGAGACCTAGGGCAGTCTATTGTCTAGGCACTGCACTACACGTACAACACCCTGTGCAGAAAAATTGATTCTGGGAAGAGCCAAGTAGGTAGCTAGGTCTCTTTTGACCTCTTAGAAAGCACAGCTACTTATGTTGTGTGTCAATCTGGAAACAGGACGTGATGGGGCTAGCCTTGCTGTCCCATCATGAAAGCTCCCTTTATGCGCCTAGAAGCTCACTGAAAAACACTGTTGGTGTCGGGCTTATACTCACGACAGGCATGGCTGTGAGAGGGAAAAAGAGGTTTCACGAAGAAACACGTATTCCAGTTTCTGATTCAGAGCTCATCCTGTCCTGTTCTCTAGCTAAAGGGAAACTCAAAGTGAGGCCTAGCTTCGAAGGAGGGCCCTGATATGCCATGCAGCGGAGTAGGCGTGCAGCAGCTTCCATGAGGCCTTAGTCGCTCTTCTGCTTTAGGTGAACGCTAGTAAGCTTTTCAGGACTCGTAGACCCCTCGCGGCAGCACTCGTTTCCGTACAGGGACCCTGAGTACCCCCAGGCTCCCCTGGGCTTGCTGGGCCACACTCAGACCCGTAGGCCATTCAGGGTGGCCCTGCGTAGGTCGAGGGAAGAGTCACACGCTGCACTCTTCCTTGGGCGAGCCAGATATCCCCAGCTCACCAACGGCTTCATGAACACGGTCCTAGCAAGTCCAGCATACCATGAAATTCGTCCTCGTTGCCCTACTCTGAGCGGTACTGAGAAAAACTCTCTGCTTACAAGTCCTTCTAGGACCTCATACCTGAAGTCACCGTATCTCAAGGAGAAAAGGCAGCTTGCATTGCAACTTCCACTACAGCACAGTTTTGTGTGTAACACTTCAGGCTTTTGGGAGAGGCACAGGACCCTAGGAGTCCTAGGGCAGTCTTTCATCTAAGCAGTTCGCTCCACGCAGAGCACCTTATGTAGAAAAGTTGAATCAGGGAAGAGCCAGGGAGGTAGCTAGGTCTCTTTTGACCTGCCAGAAGCCAGAGACACTTACGCTGCGTGTCAACCTGGAGATGGTGCCTGATGGGACTGGCCTTGTTTTCCCACCTTGAAAGCTCCTCTTATGCGCCTTGAAGCTCCCTTAAAAACACTGTGGTTGTCAGGCTTATACTCACGGCAGGCATGGCTGTGAGAGGGAAAAAGAGGTTACACGAAGAGACAGGGTATTTCAGTTTCTGAGTCAGAGCTAATCCTGTCTTGTTTTATAGCTAAAGGGAAACTCAAAGTGTGCCCTCGCTTCGAAGGAGGGCCCTGATATGCCATGTAGCGGAGTAGGCGTGCAACAGCTTCCATGAGGCCTTAGTCGCTCTCTTGCTTTAGTTGAACGCTAGTAAGGTATTCAGGACTCCTAGACCCCTCGCGGCAGCACTCGTTCCGTACAAGGACACTGAGTACTCCAAGGCTTCCCTGGGCTTGCTGGGCCACACTCAGATGCGTAGGCCTGTCAGGGTGCCCCTGGGTAGGCGGAGTGAAGGGTAACACGCTGCACGCTTCATTCGGGGAGCTAGGTATCCCCAGCTACAGAAAGGTTTCATGAACACGATTCTAGAAAATGCAGCATACCATGGAAGTCGTCCTCATTCCCCTAGTCTGAGCTGTACTGAGAAAAACTCTCTGCTTACAAGTCCTTCTAGGACCTCATACCTGAAGTCACCGTATCTCAAGGTTAAAGGCAGCTTGCATTGCAACTTCCACTTCAGCACAGTTTTCTGTGGAACACTTCAGGCTTTTGGGAGAGGCACAGGACCCTAGGAGACCTAGGGCACTCTTTCGTCTAGGCAGTTCACTACACACAGAGCACCCTGTGTAGAAAAGCTGAATCAGGGGAGAGCCAGGGAGGTAGCTAGGTCTCTTTTGACCTGCCAGAAGCCAGAGACACTAATGCTGCGTGTCAGCCTGGAGATGGTGCCTGATGGGACTGGCCTTGTTTTGCCACCTTGAAAGCTCCTCTTACGCGTCTTGAAGCTCCCTTAAAAACCCTGTGGTTGTCAGCCTTATACTCACGGGCAGGCATGGCTGTGAGAGGGAAAAACAGGTTTCACGAAGAAACAGGGTATCCCAGTTTCTCGGTCCGAGCTCATCCTGTTCTGTTCTATAGCTAAAGGGAATCTCAAAGTGAGGCCTAGCTTCGAAGGAGGGCCCTGATATGCCATGCAGCAGCGTAGGCGTGCGCAGCTTCCATGAGGCCTTAGTCGCACTTCTGCATTGGTTTAACGGTACTAATCTTCTCAGGACTCCTGCTCCCTTGCCTCTGCACCCGTTTCCGTACAAAGACCCTGAGTAACCCCCAGGCTCCCCTGAGTTGAAGATCAACATTCAGACACGTAGGCCCTTCGGAGTACCCGTGTCTGTGCCGACTGAAGGGCAGCATGATGCACGCTCCCTCGGGGAGCTCGATTTCCTCAGCTCACCAACAGCCTCAGGAACACGGTTGTAGTAGGTGCAGCATGCCATGCAAGTCGGCCTGCTTACAGTAGTCCGAGCTGTACTGAGGAAAGCTCTTTGCTTACAATTCCTTCTACCAGCTCCTAGCTGAAGTCAACCAACCTCTAGGCGAAAGTCGGCTTGTGGTCCAAGTGCAACTAGAGCACACTTTCTGGTGGAACGCCGCAGGCTTTTGGAAGATGCCCAGGAGCCCAGGACACCTAGGGAATTCTTTCATTGAGGCAGTTCACTACACGCAGAACACCCTGCATAGAAAAGTTGATTCTCCAAGAACCCAGTGAGGAGCTAGGTCTCTTTTGACCTGTTAGAAACCACAGATGCTTCTTCTGCGTGTCAACCTGGAAATGGAGGCCTTAGGAGACAAGCCTTGTTTTCCCTTCTTGAAAGCTCCATTCATGCGGCCTTGAGGCTACCTGAAAAACACTGTGATTGTCGGACTTGTCCTCACGCCAGGCATGGCTCTGGAAGAAAATGAGTTTTCTCGAAAGAAAGAGGGTGCTTCCAGGCCCTGGTGGGGAGCATATCCTGCCCTGCACTAGAGCGAAGGGGAATCTCAACGTGCGCCCTACCCTCGACCTAGGGCTCTGATTTGCCCTCCACTAGGGTAGTTGTGCAGCATTTTCCTTGAGGCCTTAGTCGCAGTTCTGCATTAGTTTAAAGGTACTAATCTTCTCAGGACTCCAGGCCCGCTCATGTCAGTACCCATTTCCGTACAAGAACTCTGAGTACCCCAAGACTCCCCAGGCTTGCTGGGCCACACTCAGACCCGTAGGCCCTTCAGTGTGCCCCTTTTTAGGCTGAGTGAAAGATAACAAACTGCACTCTTTCTTGGGAAAGCTAGATTTCCTCAGCTCACCATCAGCCTCAGGGACACGGTCTAGCAAGGCCAGCAAACCATGGAAGTCTGCCTCATCACTCGATTCTCAGCTGTACTGAGTAAAATTCTCTGCTTTGAAGTCCTTCGAGGACCTCATACCTGAAGTCACCGTAGCTCAAGGAGAAAGACGGCTTGCATTCCAACTTCCACTAAAGCACAGTGTTCTTTGTAACACTTCAGGCTTTGGGACATACACAGGGCTCTTAGAGACCTAGGGCAGTCTATTGTCTAGGCACTGCACTACACGTACAACACCCTGTGCAGAAAAATTGATTCTGGGAAGAGCCAAGTAGGTAGCTAGGTCTCTTTTGACCTCTTAGAAAGCACAGCTACTTATGTTGTGTGTCAATCTGGAAACAGGACGTGATGGGGCTAGCCTTGCTGTCCCATCATGAAAGCTCCCTTTATGCGCCTAGAAGCTCACTGAAAAACACTGTTGGTGTCGGGCTTATACTCACGACAGGCATGGCTGTGAGAGGGAAAAAGAGGTTTCACGAAGAAACACGTATTCCAGTTTCTGATTCAGAGCTCATCCTGTCCTGTTCTCTAGCTAAAGGGAAACTCAAAGTGAGGCCTAGCTTCGAAGGAGGGCCCTGATATGCCATGCAGCGGAGTAGGCGTGCAGCAGCTTCCATGAGGCCTTAGTCGCTCTTCTGCTTTAGGTGAACGCTAGTAAGCTTTTCAGGACTCGTAGACCCCTCGCGGCAGCACTCGTTTCCGTACAGGGACTCTGAGTACCCCCAGGCTCCCCTGGGCTTGCTGGGCCACACTCAGACCCGTAGGCCATTCAGGGTGGCCCTGCGTAGGTCGAGGGAAGAGTCACACGCTGCACTCTTCCTTGGGCGAGCTCGATATCCCCAGCTCACCAACGGCTTCATGAACACGGTCCTAGCAAGTCCAGCATACCATGAAATTCGTCCTCGTTGCACTACTCTGAGCGGTACTGAGAAAAACTCTCTGCTTACAAGTCCTTCTAGGACCTCATACCTGAAGTCACCGTATCTCAAGGAGAAAAGGCAGCTTGCATTGCAACTTCCACTACAGCACAGTTTTGTGTGTAACACTTCAGGCTTTTGGGAGAGGCACAGGACCCTAGGAGTCCTAGGGCAGTCTTTCATCTAAGCAGTTCGCTCCACGCAGAGCACCTTATGTAGAAAAGTTGAATCAGGGAAGAGCCAGGGAGGTAGCTAGGTCTCTTTTGACCTGCCAGAAGCCAGAGACACTTACGCTGCGTGTCAACCTGGAGATGGTGCCTGATGGGACTGGCCTTGTTTTCCCACCTTGAAAGCTCCTCTTATGCGCCTTGAAGCTCCCTTAAAAACACTGTGGTTGTCAGGCTTATACTCACGGCAGGCATGGCTGTGAGAGGGAAAAAGAGGTTACACGAAGAGACAGTGTATTTCAGTTTCTGAGTCAGAGCTAATCCTGTCTTGTTTTATAGCTAAAGGGAAACTCAAAGTGTGCCCTCGCTTCGAAGGAGGGCCCTGATATGCCATGTAGCGGAGTAGGCGTGCAACAGCTTCCATGAGGCCTTAGTCGCTCTCTTGCTTTAGTTGAACGCTAGTAAGGTATTCAGGACTCCTAGACCCCTCGCGGCAGCACTCGTTCCGTACAAGGACACTGAGTACTCCAAGGCTTCCCTGGGCTTGCAGGGCCACACTCAGATGCGTAGGCCTGTCAGGGTGCCCCTGGGTAGGCGGAGTGAAGGGTAACACGCTGCACGCTTCATTCGGGGAGCTAGGTATCCCCAGCTACAGAAAGGTTTCATGAACACGATTCTAGAAAATGCAGCATACCATGGAAGTCGTCCTCATTCCCCTAGTCTGAGCTGTACTGAGAAAAACTCTCTGCTTACAAGTCCTTCTAGGACCTCATACCTGAAGTCACCGTATCTCAAGGTTAAAGGCAGCTTGCATTGCAACTTCCACTTCAGCACAGTTTTCTGTGGAACACTTCAGGCTTTTGGGAGAGGCACAGGACCCTAGGAGTCCTAGGGCAGTCTTTCATCTAAGCAGTTTGCTCCACGCAGAGCACCTTATGTAGAAAAGTTGAATCAGGGAAGAGCCAGGGAGGTAGCTAGGTCTCTTTTGACCTGCCAGAAGCCAGAGACACTTACGCTGCGTGTCAACCTGGAGATGGTGCCTGATGGGACTGGCCTTGTTTTCCCACCTTGAAAGCTCCTCTTATGCGCCTTGAAGCTCCCATAAAAACACTGTGGTTGTCAGGCTTATACTCACGGCAGGCATGGCTGTGAGAGGGAAAAAGAGGTTACACGAAGAGACAGGTATTTCAGTTTCTGAGTCAGAGCTAATCCTGTCTTGTTTTATAGCTAAAGGGAAACTCAAAGTGTGCCCTCGCTTCGAAAGAGGGCCCTGATATGCCATGTAGCGGAGTAGGCGTGCAACAGCTTCCATGAGGCCTTAGTCGCTCTCTTGCTTTAGTTGAACGCTAGTAAGGTATTCAGGACTCCTAGACCCCTCGCGGCAGCACTCGTTCCGTACAAGGACACTGAGTACTCCAAGGCTTCCCTGGGCTTGCTGGGCCACACTCAGATGCGTAGGCCTGTCAGGGTGCCCCTGGTTAGGCGGAGTGAAGGGTAACACGCTGCACGCTTCATTCGGGGAGCTAGGTATCCCCAGCTACAGAAAGGTTTCATGAACACGATTCTAGAAAATGCAGCATACCATGGAAGTCGTCCTCATTCCCCTAGTCTGAGCTGTACTGAGAAAAACTCTCTGCTTACAAGTCCTTCTAGGACCTCATACCTGAAGTCACCGTATCTCAAGGTTAAAGGCAGCTTGCATTGCAACTTCCACTTCAGCACAGTTTTCTGTGGAACACTTCAGGCTTTTGGGAGAGGCACAGGACCCTAGGAGACCTAGGGCACTCTTTCGTCTAGGCAGTTCACTACACACAGAGCACCCTGTGTAGAAAAGCTGAATCAGGGGAGAGCCAGGGAGGTAGCTAGGTCTCTTTTGACCTGCCAGAAGCCAGAGACACTTATGCTGCGTGTCAGCCTGGAGATGGTGCCTGATGGGACTGGCCTTGTTTTGCCACCTTGAAAGCTCCTCTTACGCGTCTTGAAGCTCCCTTAAAAACCCTGTGGTTGTCAGCCTTATACTCACGGGCAGGCATGGCTGTGAGAGGGAAAAACAGGTTTCACGAAGAAACAGGGTATCCCAGTTTCTCGGTCCGAGCTCATCCTGTTCTGTTCTATAGCTAAAGGGAATCTCAAAGTGAGGCCTAGCTTCGAAGGAGGGCCCTGATATGCCATGCAGCAGCGTAGGCGTGCGCAGCTTCCATGAGGCCTTAGTCGCACTTCTGCATTGGTTTAACGGTACTAATCTTCTCAGGACTCCTGCTCCCTTGCCTCTGCACCCGTTTCCGTACAAAGACCCTGAGTAACCCCCAGGCTCCCCTGAGTTGAAGATCAACATTCAGACACGTAGGCCCTTCGGAGTACCCGTGTCTGTGCCGACTGAAGGGCAGCATGATGCACGCTCCCTCGGGGAGCTCGATTTCCTCAGCTCACCAACAGCCTCAGGAACACGGTTGTAGTAGGTGCAGCATGCCATGCAAGTCGGCCTGCTTACAGTAGTCCGAGCTGTACTGAGGAAAGCTCTTTGCTTACAATTCCTTCTACCAGCTCCTAGCTGAAGTCAACCAACCTCTAGGCGAAAGTCGGCTTGTGGTCCAAGTGCAACTAGAGCACACTTTCTGGTGGAACGCCGCAGGCTTTTGGAAGATGCCCAGGAGCCCAGGACACCTAGGGAATTCTTTCATTGAGGCAGTTCACTACACGCAGAACACCCTGCATAGAAAAGTTGATTCTCCAAGAACCCAGTGAGGAGCTAGGTCTCTTTTGACCTGTTAGAAACCAC
>NW_028124447.1:0-60423 GCF_965194825.1 Balaenoptera physalus | reverse complement strand
GAAGAGTTTAGACACTAGGATAAGATAAGGAACACTCCCATTATAATGAAATCACATTAGGATTCTCTTTTTAAGCTGTTCCTTAAAACACTAGTGCTTAGGAAATCTATTGGAGGCAGAAGCAGTCAAGGGTGGCCTAGGGTTAGGGTTAGGCTTAGGGTTAGGCTTAGGATACGGCTTAGGGTACGTGTTCGGCGAGGGCTTCGGGTATGGCGTAGGGTATGGGTTAGGGTTAGGGTTAGGGTTAGTGTTAGGGTTAGGGCTTGGTTTAGGGTACGGTTTAGGTTTAGGGCACGTGTTAGGGTTAGGGTAGGGGTTAGTGTAAGGGTACGTGTTAGGGTTAGGGTAGTTATTAAAACTATCCCACTCTCTAGATACCCCTTAGCACGTAAAGGAATATTATTTGGGGGTCCAGCCATGGAGAAGAGTTTAGACACTAGGATAAGATAAGGAACACACCCATTATAAAGAAATCACATTAGGATTCCCTTTTTAAGCTGTTCCTTAAAACACTAGTGCTTAGGAAATCTATTGGAGGCAGAAGCAGTCAAGGGTAGCCTAGGGTTAGGGTTAGGCTTAGGGTTAGGCTTAGGGTACGGCTTAGGGTACGTGTTCGAGGAGGACTTTGGGTACGGCGTAGGTTATGGGTTAGTGTTAGGGTTAGGGTTAGTGTTAGGGTTAGGGCTCGGTTTAGGATACGGTTTAGGATTAGGGTACGTGTTAGTGTTAGGGTTAGGGCTCGGTTTAGGATACGGTTTAGGATTAGGGTACGTGTTAGTGTTAGGGTAGGGGTTAGGGTTTGGGCACGCGTTAGGGTTAGGGTAATTATTAAACCTATCCCACTCTCTAGATACCCCTTAGCACGTAAAGGAATATTATTTGGGGGTGCAGCCATGGAAAAGAGTTTAGACACTAAGATAATATAAGGAACACACCTATTATAACGAAATCACATTAGGATTCTCTTTTTAAGCTGTTCCTTAAAACACTAGTGCTTAGGAAATCTATTGGAGGCAGAAGCAGTCAAGGGTAGCCTAGGGTTAGGGTTAGGCTTAGGGTTAGGCTTAGGGTACGGCTTAGGGTACGTGTTCGAGGAGGACTTTTGGTACGGCGTACGGTATGGGTTAGGGTTTGGGTTAGGGTTAGTGTTAGGGTTAGGGCTCGGTTTAGGATACGGGTTAGGATTAGGGTACGTGTTAGTGTTAGGGTAGGGGTTAGGGTTTGGGTACGCGTTAGGGTTAGGGTAGTTATTAAACCTATCCCAATCTCTAGATACCCCTTAGCACGTAAAGGAATATTATTTGGGGGTGCAGCCATGGAGAAGAGTTTAGACACTAAGATAATATAAGGAACACACACATTGTAAAGAAATCACATTAGGATTCTCTTTTTAAGCTGTTCCTTAAACCACTAGTGCTTAGGAAATCTATTGGAGGCAGAGGCAGGCAAGGGTAGCCTAGGGTTAGGGTTAGGCTTAGGGTTAGGCTTAGGGTACGGCTTAGGGTATGGGTTCGGGGAAGGGTTCGGGTACGGCGTAGGGTATGTGTTAGGGTTAGGGTTTGGGTTAGTGTTAGGGTTAGGGCTCCGTTTAGGGTACGGGTTAGGATTAGGGTACGTGTTAGGGTTAGGGTAGGGGTTAGGGTTAGGGTACGCGTTAGTGTTAGGGTAGTTATTAAACCTATCCCACTCTCTACATACCCCTTAGCACGTAAAGGAATATTATTTGGGGGTCCAGCCATGGAGAAGAGTTTAGACACTAGGATAAGATAAGGAACACTCCCATTATAATGAAATCACATTAGGATTCTCTTTTTAAGCTGTTCCTTAAAACACTAGTGCTTAGGAAATCTATTGGAGGCAGAAGCAGTCAAGGGTGGCCTAGGGTTAGGGTTAGGCTTAGGGTTAGGCTTAGGATACGGCTTAGGGTACGTGTTCGGCGAGGGCTTCGGGTATGGCGTAGGGTATGGGTTAGGGTTAGGGTTAGGATTAGTGTTAGTGTTAGGGCTCGGTTTAGTGTACGGCTTAGGATTAGGTTACGTGTTAGGGTTAGGGTAGGTGTTAGGGTTAGGGTACGCATTAGGGTTAGGGTAGTTATTAAACCTATCCCACTCTCTAGATACCCCTTAGCACGTAAAGGAATATTATTTGGGGGTCCAGCCATGGAGAAGAGTTTAGACACTAGGCTAAGATAAGGAACACACCCTTTATAAAGAAATCACATTAGGATTCTCTTTTTAAGCTGTTCCTTAAAACACTAGTGCTTAGGAAATCTATTGGAGGCAGAAGCAGTCAAGGGTAGCCTAGTGTTAAGGTTAGGCTTAGGCTTAGGCTAAGGGTACGGCTTAGGGTACGGGTTCGGGGAGGGATTCGGGTACGGCGTAGGGTATGGGTTAGGGTTAGGGTTAGGGTTAGTGTTAGGGTTAGGGCTTGGTTTAGGGTACGGTTTAGGTTTAGGGCACGTGTTAGGGTTAGGGTAGGGGTTAGGGTTAGGGTACGTGTTAGTGTTAGGGTAGTTATTAAACCTATCCCACTCTCTAGATACCCCTTAGCACGTAAAGGAATATTATTTGGGGGTCCAGCCATGGAGAAGAGTTTAGACACTAGGATAAGATAAGGAACACACCCATTATAAAGAAATCACATTAGGATTCTCTTTTTAAGCTGTTCCTTAAAACACTAGTGCTTAGGAAATCTATTGGAGGCAGAAGCAGTCAAGGGTAGCCTAGGGTTATGGTTAGGCTTAGGGTTAGGCTTAGGGTACGGCTTAGGGTACGTGTTCGAGGAGGACTTTGGGTACGGCGTAGGGTATGGGTTAGGGTTAGGGTTAGGGTTAGTGTTAGGGTTAGGGTTCGGTTTAGGATACGGTTTAGGATTAGGGTACGTGTTAGTGTTAGGGTAGGGGTTAGGGTTTGGGAACGCGTTAGGGTTAGGGTAGTTATTAAACCTATCCCACTCTCTAGATACCCCTTAGCACGTAAAGGAATATTATTTGGGGGTCCATCCATGGAGAAGAGTTTAGACACTAGGATAAGATAAGGAACACACCCATTATAAAGAAATCACATTAGGATTCTCTTTTTAAGCTGTTCCTTAAAACACTAGTGCTTAGGAAATCTATTGGAGGCAGAAGCAGTCAAGGGAAGCCTAGGGTTAGGGTTAGGCTTAGGGTACGGCTTAGGGTATGGGTTCGGGGAGGGGTTCGGGTATGGCGTAGGGTATGGGTTAGGGTTAGGGTTTGGGTTAGTGTTAGGGTTAGGGCTCCGTTTAGGTTACGGGTTAGGATTAGGGTACGTGTTAGGGTTAGGGTAGGGGTTAGGGTTAGGGTACGCGTTAGTGTTAGGGTAGTTATTAAACCTATCCCACTCTCTAGATACCCCTTAGCACGTAAAGGAATATTATTTGGGGGTCCAGCCATGGAGAAGAGTTTAGACACTAGGATAAGATAAGGAACACACCCATTATAATGAAATCACATTAGGATTCTATTTTTAAGCTGTTCCTTAAAACACTACTGCTTAGGAAATCTATTGGAGGCAGAAGCAGTCAAGGGTAGCCTAGGGTTAGGGTTAGGCTTAGGGTTAGGCTTAGGATACTGCTTAGGGTACGGGTTCGGGGAGGGCTTCGGGTACGGCGTCGGGTATGGGTTAGGGTAAGGGTTAGGGTTAGTGTTAGGGTTAGGGCTCGGTTTAGGGAACGGTTTAGGATTAGGGTACGTGTTAGGGTTAGGGTAGGGGTTAGGGTTAGGGTAGTTATTAAACCTATCCCACTCTCTAGATACCCCTTAGCACGTAAAGGAATATTATTTGGGGGTCCAGCCATGGAGAAGAGTTTAGACACTAGGCTAAGATAAGGAACACACCCTTTATAAAGAAATCACATTAGGATTCTCTTTTTAAGCTGTTCCTTAAAACACTAGTGCTTAGGAAATCTATTGGAGGCAGAAGCAGTCAAGGGTAGCCTAGGGTTAGGGTTAGGCTTAGGGTTAGGCTTAGGGTACTGCTTAGGGTACGGGTTCGGGGAGGGCTTCGAGTATGGCGTAGGGTATGGGTTAGGGTTAGGGTTAGGGTTAGTGTTAGGGTTAGGGCTTGGTTTAGGGTACGGTTTAGGTTTAGGGCACGTGTTAGGGTTAGGGTAGGGGTTAGGGTTAGGGTACGTGTTAGTGTTAGGGTAGTTATTAAACCTATCCCACTCTCTAGATACCCCTTAGCACGTAAAGGAATATTATTTGGGGGTGCAGCCATGGAGAAGAATTTAGACACTAAGATAATATAAGGAACACACCCATTATAAAGAAATCACATTAGGATTCTCTTTTTAAGCTGTTCCTTAAAACACTAGTGCTTAGGAAATCTATTGGAGGCAGAAGCAGTCAAGGGTAGCCTAGGGTTAGGGTTAGGCTTAGGGTTAGGCTTAGGGTACGGCTTAGGGTACGTGTTCGAGGAGGACATTTGGTACGGCGTACGGTATGGGTTAGGGTTAGGGTTAGTGTTAGGGTTAGGGCTCGGTTTAGGATACGGGTTAGGATTAGGGTACGTGTTAGTGTTAGGGTAGGGGTTAGGGTTTGTGTACGCGTTAGTGTTAGGGTAGTTATTAAACCTATCCAACTCTCTAGATACCCCTTAGGACGTAAAGGAATATTATTTGGGGGTGCAGCCATGGAGAAGAGTTTAGACACTAAGATAATATAAGGAACACACACATTATAAAGAAATCACATTAGGATTCTCTTTTTAAGCTGTTCCTTAAACCACTAGTGCTTAGGAAATCTATTGGAGGCAGAGGCAGGCAAGGGTAGCCTAGGGTTAGGGTTAGGCTTAGGGTACGGCTTAGGGTATGGGTTCGGGGAGGGGTTCGGGTATGGCGTAGGGTATAGGTTAGGGTTAGGGTTTGGGTTAGTGTTAGGGTTAGGGCTCCGTTTAGGTTACGGGTTAGGATTAGGGTACGTGTTAGGGTTAGGGTAGGGGTTAGGGTTAGGGTACGCGTTAGTGTTAGGGTAGTTATTAAACCTATCCCACTCTCTAGATACCCCTTAGCACGTAAAGGAATATTATTTGGGGGTCCAGCCATGGAGAAGAGTTTAGACACTAGGATAAGATAAGGAACACACCCATTATAATGAAATCACATTAGGATTCTCTTTTTAAGCTGTTCCTTAAAACACTAGTGCTTAGGAAATCTATTGGAGGCAGAAGCAGTCAAGGGTAGCCTAGGGTTAGGGTTAGGCTTAGGGTTAGGCTTAGGGTACTGCTTAGGGTACGGGTTCAGGGAGGGCTTCGGGTACGGCGTCGGGTATGGGTTAGGGTAAGGGTTAGGGTTAGTGTTAGGGTTAGGGCTCGGTTTAGGGAACGGTTTAGGATTAGGGTACGTGTTAGGGTTAGGGTAGGGGTTAGGGTTAGGGTACGTTTTAGGGTTAGGGTAGTTATTAAACCTATCCCACTCTCTAGATACCCCTTAGCACGTAAAAATATTATTTGGGGGTCCAGCCATGGAGAAGAGTTTAGACACTAGGATAAGATAAGGAACACACCCATTATAAAGAAATCACATTAGGATTCTCTTTTTATTCTGTTCCTTAAAACACTAGTGCTTAGGAAATCTATTGGAGGCAGAAGCAGTCAAGGGTAGCCTAGGGTTAGGGTTAGGCTTAGGGTTAGGCTTAGGATACGGCTTACGGTACGGGTTCGGGGAGGGCTTCGGGTGCGGCATAGGGTATAGGTTAGGGTTAGGGTTAGGGTTAGTGTTAGGGTTAGGGCTCGGTTTAGGGTATTGGTTAGGATTAGGGTACGTGTTAGGGTTAGGGTAGGGGTTAGGGTTAGGGTACGCGTTAGGGTTAAGGTAGTTATTAAACCTATCCCACTCTCTAGATACCCCTTAGCACGTAAAGGAATATTATTTGGGGGTCCAGCCATGGAGAAGAGTTTAGACACTAGGATAAGATAAGGAACACTCCCATTATAATGAAATCACATTAGGATTCTCTTTTTAAGCTGTTCCTTAAAACACTAGTGCTTAGGAAATCTATTGGAGGCAGAAGCAGTCAAGGGTGGCCTAGGGTTAGGGTTAGGCTTAGGGTTAGGCTTAGGATACGGCTTAGGGTACGTGTTCGGCGAGGGCTTCGGGTATGGCGTAGGGTATGGGTTAGGGTTAGGGTTAGGGTTAGTGTTAGGGTTAGGGCTTGGTTTAGGGTACGGTTTAGGTTTAGGGCACGTGTTAGGGTTAGGGTAGGGGTTAGTGTAAGGGTACGTGTTAGGGTTAGGGTAGTTATTAAAACTATCCCACTCTCTAGATACCCCTTAGCACGTAAAGGAATATTATTTGGGGGTCCAGCCATGGAGAAGAGTTTAGACACTAGGATAAGATAAGGAACACACCCATTATAAAGAAATCACATTAGGATTCTCTTTTTAAGCTGTTCCTTAAAACACTAGTGCTTAGGAAATCTATTGGAGGCAGAAGCAGTCAAGGGTAGCCTAGGGTTAGGGTTAGGCTTAGGGTTAGGCTTAGGGTACGTGTTCGAGGAGGACTTTGGGTACGGCGTAGGGTATGGGTTAGTGTTAGGGTTAGGGTTAGTGTTAGGGTTAGGGCTCGGTTTAGGATACGGTTTAGGATTAGGGTACGTGTTAGTGTTAGGGTTAGGGCTCGGTTTAGGATACGGTTTAGGATTAGGGTACGTGTTAGTGTTAGGGTAGGGGTTAGGGTTTGGGCACGCGTTAGGGTTAGGGTAATTATTAAACCTATCCCACTCTCTAGATACCCCTTAGCACGTAAAGGAATATTATTTGGGGGTGCAGCCATGGAAAAGAGTTTAGACACTAAGATAATATAAGGAACACACCTATTATAACGAAATCACATTAGGATTCTCTTTTTAAGCTGTTCCTTAAAACACTAGTGCTTAGGAAATCTATTGGAGGCAGAAGCAGTCAAGGGTAGCCTAGGGTTAGGGTTAGGCTTAGGGTTAGGCTTAGGGTACGGCTTAGGGTACGTGTTCGAGGAGGACTTTTGGTACGGCGTACGGTATGGGTTAGGGTTTGGGTTAGGGTTAGTGTTAGGGTTAGGGCTCGGTTTAGGATACGGGTTAGGATTAGGGTACGTGTTAGTGTTAGGGTAGGGGTTAGGGTTTGGGTACGCGTTAGGGTTAGGGTAGTTATTAAACCTATCCCAATCTCTAGATACCCCTTAGCACGTAAAGGAATATTATTTGGGGGTGCAGCCATGGAGAAGAGTTTAGACACTAAGATAATATAAGGAACACACACATTGTAAAGAAATCACATTAGGATTCTCTTTTTAAGCTGTTCCTTAAACCACTAGTGCTTAGGAAATCTATTGGAGGCAGAGGCAGGCAAGGGTAGCCTAGGGTTAGGGTTAGGCTTAGGGTTAGGCTTAGGGTACGGCTTAGGGTATGGGTTCGGGGAAGGGTTCGGGTACGGCGTAGGGTATGTGTTAGGGTTAGGGTTTGGGTTAGTGTTAGGGTTAGGGCTCCGTTTAGGGTACGGGTTAGGATTAGGGTACGTGTTAGGGTTAGGGTAGGGGTTAGGGTTAGGGTACGCGTTAGTGTTAGGGTAGTTATTAAACCTATCCCACTCTCTAGATACCCCTTAGCACGTAAAGGAATATTATTTGGGGGTCCAGCCATGGAGAAGAGTTTAGACACTAGGATAAGATAAGGAACACTCCCATTATAATGAAATCACATTAGGATTCTCTTTTTAAGCTGTTCCTTAAAACACTAGTGCTTAGGAAATCTATTGGAGGCAGAAGCAGTCAAGGGTGGCCTAGGGTTAGGGTTAGGCTTAGGGTTAGGCTTAGGATACGGCTTAGGGTACGTGTTCGGCGAGGGCTTCGGGTATGGCGTAGGGTATGGGTTAGGGTTAGGGTTAGGATTAGTGTTAGTGTTAGGGCTCGGTTTAGTGTACGGCTTAGGATTAGGTTACGTGTTAGGGTTAGGGTAGGGGTTAGGGTTAGGTTACGCATTAGGGTTAGGGTAGTTATTAAACCTATCCCACTCTCTAGATACCCCTTAGCACGTAAAGGAATATTATTTGGGGGTCCAGCCATGGAGAAGAGTTTAGACACTAGGCTAAGATAAGGAACACACCCTTTATAAAGAAATCACATTAGGATTCTCTTTTTAAGCTGTTCCTTAAAACACTAGTGCTTAGGAAATCTATTGGAGGCAGAAGCAGTCAAGGGTAGCCTAGTGTTAAGGTTAGGCTTAGGCTTAGGCTAAGGGTACGGCTTAGGGTACGGGTTCGGGGAGGGCTTCGGGTACGGCGTAGGGTATGGGTTAGGGTTAGGGTTAGGGTTAGTGTTAGGGTTAGGGCTTGGTTTAGGGTACGGTTTAGGTTTAGGGCACGTGTTAGGGTTAGGGTAGGGGTTAGGGTTAGGGTACGTGTTAGTGTTAGGGTAGTTATTAAACCTATCCCACTCTCTAGATACCCCTTAGCACGTAAAGGAATATTATTTGGGGGTCCAGCCATGGAGAAGAGTTTAGACACTAGGATAAGATAAGGAACACACCCATTATAAAGAAATCACATTAGGATTCTCTTTTTAAGCTGTTCCTTAAAACACTAGTGCTTAGGAAATCTATTGGAGGCAGAAGCAGTCAAGGGTAGCCTAGGGTTATGGTTAGGCTTAGGGTTAGGCTTAGGGTACGGCTTAGGGTACGTGTTCGAGGAGGACTTTGGGTACGGCGTAGGGTATGGGTTAGGGTTAGGGTTAGGGTTAGTGTTAGGGTTAGGGTTCGGTTTAGGATACGGTTTAGGATTAGGGTACGTGTTAGTGTTAGGGTAGGGGTTAGGGTTTGGGTACGCGTTAGGGTTAGGGTAGTTATTAAACCTATCCCACTCTCTAGATACCCCTTAGCACGTAAAGGAATATTATTTGGGGGTGCAGCCATGGAGAAGAATTTAGACACTAAGATAATATACGGAACACACCCATTATAAAGAAATCACATTAGGATTCTCTTTTTAAGCTGTTCCTTAAAACACTAGTGCTTAGGAAATCTATTGGAGGCAGAAGCAGTCAAGGGAAGCCTAGGGTTAGGGTTAGGCTTAGGGTACGGCTTAGGGTATGGGTTCGGGGAGGGGTTCGGGTATGGCGTAGGGTATGGGTTAGGGTTAGGGTTTGGGTTAGTGTTAGGGTTAGGGCTCCGTTTAGGTTACGGGTTAGGATTAGGGTACGTGTTAGGGTTAGGGTAGGGGTTAGGGTTAGGGTACGCGTTAGTGTTAGGGTAGTTATTAAACCTATCCCACTCTCTAGATACCCCTTAGCACGTAAAGGAATATTATTTGGGGGTCCAGCCATGGAGAAGAGTTTAGACACTAGGATAAGATAAGGAACACACCCATTATAATGAAATCACATTAGGATTCTCTTTTTAAGCTGTTCCTTAAAACAGTACTGCTTGGGAAATCTATTGGAGGCAGAAGCAGTCAAGGGTAGCCTAGGGTTAGGGTTAGGCTTAGGGTTAGGCTTAGGATACTGCTTAGGGTACGGGTTCGGGGAGGGCTTCGGGTACGGCGTCGGGTATGGGTTAGGGTAAGGGTTAGGGTTAGTGTTAGGGTTAGGGCTCGGTTTAGGGAACGGTTTAGGATTAGGGTACGTGTTAGGGTTAGGGTAGGGGTTAGGGTTAGGGTAGTTATTAAACCTATCCCACTCTCTAGATACCCCTTAGCACGTAAAGGAATATTATTTGGGGGTCCAGCCATGGAGAAGAGTTTAGACACTAGGCTAAGATAAGGAACACACCCTTTATAAAGAAATCACATTAGGATTCTCTTTTTAAGCTGTTCCTTAAAACACTAGTGCTTAGGAAATCTATTGGAGGCAGAAGCAGTCAAGGGTAGCCTAGGGTTAGGGTTAGGCTTAGGGTTAGGCTTAGGGTACTGCTTAGGGTACGGGTTCGGGGAGGGCTTCGAGTATGGCGTAGGGTATGGGTTAGGGTTAGGGTTAGGGTTAGTGTTAGGGTTAGGGCTTGGTTTAGGGTACGGTTTAGGTTTAGGGCACGTGTTAGGGTTAGGGTAGGGGTTAGGGTTAGGGTACGTGTTAGTGTTAGGGTAGTTATTAAACCTATCCCACTCTCTAGATACCCCTTAGCACGTAAAGGAATATTATTTGGGGGTGCAGCCGTGGAGAAGAATTTAGACACTAAGATAATGTAAGGAACACACCCATTATAAAGAAATCACATTAGGATTCTCTTTTTAAGCTGTTCCTTAAAACACTAGTGCTTAGGAAATCTATTGGAGGCAGAAGCAGTCAAGGGTAGCCTAGGGTTAGGGTTAGGCTTAGGGTTAGGCTTAGGGTACGGCTTAGGGTACGTGTTCGAGGAGGACATTTGGTACGGCGTACGGTATGGGTTAGGGTTAGGGTTAGTGTTAGGGTTAGGGCTCGGTTTAGGGAACGGTTTAGGATTAGGGTACGTGTTAGGGTTAGGGTAGGGGTTAGGGTTAGGGTATGTTTTAGGGTTAGGGTAGTTATTAAACCTATCCCACTCTCTAGATACCCCTTAGCACGTAAAGAATATTATTTGGGGGTCCAGCCATGGAGAAGAGTTTAGACACTAGGATAAGATAAGGAACACACCCATTATAAAGAAATCACATTAGGATTCTCTTTTTATTCTGTTCCTTAAAACACTAGTGCTTAGGAAATCTATTGGAGGCAGAAGCAGTCAAGGGTAGCCTAGGGTTAGGGTTAGGCTTAGGGTTAGGCTTAGGGTACGGCTTACGGTACGGGTTCGGGGAGGGCTTCGGGTGCGGCATAGGGTATAGGTTAGGGTTAGGGTTAGGGTTAGTGTTAGGGTTAGGGCTCGGTTTAGGGTATTGGTTAGGATTAGGGTACGTGTTAGGGTTAGGGTAGGGGTTAGGGTTAGGGTACGCGTTAGGGTTAAGGTAGTTATTAAACCTATCCCACTCTCTAGATACCCCTTAGCACGTAAAGGAATATTATTTGGGGGTCCAGCCATGGAGAAGAGTTTAGACACTAGGATAAGATAAGGAACACTCCCATTATAATGAAATCACATTAGGATTCTCTTTTTAAGCTGTTCCTTAAAACACTAGTGCTTAGGAAATCTATTGGAGGCAGAAGCAGTCAAGGGTGGCCTAGGGTTAGGGTTAGGCTTAGGGTTAGGCTTAGGATACGGCTTAGGGTACGTGTTCGGCGAGGGCTTCGGGTATGGCGTAGGGTATGGGTTAGGGTTAGGGTTAGGGTTAGTGTTAGGGTTAGGGCTTGGTTTAGGGTACGGTTTAGGTTTAGGGCACGTGTTAGGGTTAGGGTAGGGGTTAGTGTAAGGGTACGTGTTAGGGTTAGGGTAGTTATTAAAACTATCCCACTCTCTAGATACCCCTTAGCACGTAAAGGAATATTATTTGGGGGTCCAGCCATGGAGAAGAGTTTAGACACTAGGATAAGATAAGGAACACACCCATTATAAAGAAATCACATTAGGATTCTCTTTTTAAGCTGTTCCTTAAAACACTAGTGCTTAGGAAATCTATTGGAGGCAGAAGCAGTCAAGGGTAGCCTAGGGTTAGGGTTAGGCTTAGGGTTAGGCTTAGGGTACGGCTTAGGGTACGTGTTCGAGGAGGACTTTGGGTACGGCGTAGGGTATGGGTTAGGGTTAGGGTTAGGGTTAGTGTTAGGGTTAGGGTTCGGTTTAGGATACGGTTTAGGATTAGGGTACGTGTTAGTGTTAGGGTAGGGGTTAGGGTTTGGGTACGCGTTAGGGTTAGGGTAGTTATTAAACCTATCCCACTCTCTAGATACCCCTTAGCACGTAAAGGAATATTATTTGGGGGTGCAGCCATGGAGAAGAATTTAGACACTAAGATAATATACGGAACACACCCATTATAACGAAATCACATTAGGATTCTCTTTTTAAGCTGTTCCTTAAAACACTAGTGCTTAGGAAATCTATTGGAGGCAGAAGCAGTCAAGGGAAGCCTAGGGTTAGGGTTAGGCTTAGGGTACGGCTTAGGGTATGGGTTCGGGGAGGGGTTCGGGTATGGCGTAGGGTATGGGTTAGGGTTAGGGTTTGGGTTAGTGTTAGGGTTAGCGCTCCGTTTAGGTTACGGGTTAGGATTAGGGTACGTGTTAGGGTTAGGGTAGGGGTTAGGGTTAGGGTACGCGTTAGTGTTAGGGTAGTTATTAAACCTATCCCACTCTCTAGATACCCCTTAGCACGTAAAGGAATATTATTTGGGGGTCCAGCCATGGAGAAGAGTTTAGACACTAGGATAAGATAAGGAACACACCCATTATAATGAAATCACATTAGGATTCTCTTTTTAAGCTGTTCCTTAAAACACTACTGCTTAGGAAATCTATTGGAGGCAGAAGCAGTCAAGGGTAGCCTAGGGTTAGGGTTAGGCTTAGGGTTAGGCTTAGGATACTGCTTAGGGTACGGGTTCGGGGAGGGCTTCGGGTACGGCGTCGGGTATGGGTTAGGGTAAGGGTTAGGGTTAGTGTTAGGGTTAGGGCTCGGTTTAGGGAACGGTTTAGGATTAGGGTACGTGTTAGGGTTAGGGTAGGGGTTAGGGTTAGGGTACGTTTTAGGGTTAGGGTAGTTATTAAACCTATCCCACTCTCTAGATACCCCTTAGCACGTAAAGAATATTATTTGGGGGTCCAGCCATGGAGAAGAGTTTAGACACTAGGATAAGATAAGGAACACACCCATTATAAAGAAATCACAAAAAAAAAAAAAAAAAAGAAATCACATTAGGATTCTCTTTTTATGCTGTTCCTTAAAACACTAGTGCTTAGGAAGTCTATTGGGGGCAGAAGCAGTCAAGGGTAGCCTAGGGTTAGGGTTAGGCTTAGGGTTAGGCTTAGGGTACGGCTTAGGGTACGGGTTCTGGGAGGGCTTCGGGTGCGGCGTAGGGTGTGGGTTAGGGTTAGTGTTAGTGTTAGGGCTCGGTTTAGTGTATGGCTTAGGATTAGGGTACGTGTTAGGGTTAGGGTTGGGGTTAGGGTTAGGGTACGCTTTAGGGTTAGGGTAGTTATTAAACCTATCCCACTCTCTAGATACCCCTTAGCACGTAAAGGAATATTATTTGGGGGTCCAGCCATGGAGAAGAGTTTAGACACTAGGCTAAGATAAGGAACACACCCTTTATAAAGAAATCACATTAGGATTCTCTTTTTAAGCTGTTCCTTAAAACACTAGTGCTTAGGAAATCTATTGGAGGCAGAAGCAGTCAAGGGTAGCCTAGGGTTAGGGTTAGGCTTAGGGTTAGGCTTAGGGTACGGCTTAGGGTACGTGTTCGAGGAGGACTTTGGGTACGGCGTAGGGTATGGGTTAGGGTTAGTGTTAGGGTTAGTGTTAGGGTTAGGGCTCGGTTTAGGATACGGTTTAGGATTAGGGTACGTGTTAGTGTTAGGGTTAGGGCTCGGTTTAGGATACGGTTTAGGATTAGGGTACGTGTTAGTGTTAGGGTAGGGGTTAGGGTTTGGGTACGCGTTAGGGTTAGGGTAATTATTAAACCTATCCCACTCTCTAGATACCCCTTAGCACGTAAAGGAATATTATTTGGGGGTGCAGCCATGGAAAAGAGTTTAGACACTAAGATAATATAAGGAACACACCTATTATAAAGAAATCACATTAGGATTCTCTTTTTAAGCTGTTCCTTAAAACACTAGTGCTTAGGAAATCTATTGGAGGCAGAAGCAGTTAAGGGTAGCCTAGGGTTAGGGTTAGGCTTAGGGTTAGGCTTAGGGTACGTGTTCGAGGAGGACTTTTGGTACGGCGTACGGTATGGGTTAGGGTTAGGGTTAGTGTTAGGGTTAGGGCTCCGTTTAGGATACGGGTTAGGATTAGGGTACGTGTTAGTGTTAGGGTAGGGGTTAGGGTTTGGGTACGCGTTAGGGTTAGGGTAGTTATTAAACCTATCCCAATCTCTAGATACCCCTTAGCACGTAAAGGAATATTATTTGGGGGTGCAGCCATGGAGAAGAGTTTAGACACTAAGATAATATAAGGAACACACACATTGTAAAGAAATCACATTAGGATTCTCTTTTTAAGCTGTTCCTTAAACCACTAGTGCTTAGGAAATCTATTGGAGGCAGAGGCAGGCAAGGGTAGCCTAGGGTTAGGGTTAGGCTTAGGGTTAGGCTTAGGGTACGGCTTAGGGTATGGGTTCGGGGAGGGGTTCGGGTACGGCGTAGGGTATGTGTTAGGGTTAGGGTTTGGGTTAGTGTTAGGGTTAGGGCTCCGTTTAGGGTACGGGTTAGGATTAGGGTACGTGTTAGGGTTAGGGTAGGGGTTAGGGTTAGGGTACGCGTTAGTGTTAGGGTAGTTATTAAACCTATCCCACTCTCTAGATACCCCTTAGCACGTAAAGGAATATTATTTGGGGGTCCAGCCATGGAGAAGAGTTTAGACACTAGGATAAGATAAGGAACACACCCTTTATAAAGAAATCACATTAGGATTCTCTTTTTAAGCTGTTCCTTAAAACACTAGTGCTTAGGAAATCTATTGGAGGCAGAAGCAGTCAAGGGTAGCCTAGTGTTAAGGTTAGGCTTAGGCTTAGGCTAAGGGTACGGCTTAGGGTACGGGTTCGGGGAGGGCTTCGGGTACGGCGTAGGGTATGGGTTAGGGTTAGGGTTAGGGTTAGTGTTAGGGTTAGGGCTTGGTTTAGGGTACGGTTTAGGTTTAGGGCACGTGTTAGGGTTAGGGTAGGGGTTAGGGTTAGGGTACGTGTTAGTGTTAGGGTAGTTATTAAACCTATCCCACTCTCTAGATACCCCTTAGCACGTAAAGGAATATTATTTGGGGGTCCAGCCATGGAGAAGAGTTTAGACACTAGGATAAGATAAGGAACACACCCATTATAAAGAAATCACATTAGGATTCTCTTTTTAAGCTGTTCCTTAAAACACTAGTGCTTAGGAAATCTATTGGAGGCAGAAGCAGTCAAGGGTAGCCTAGGGTTAGGGTTAGGCTTAGGGTACGGCTTAGGGTACGGGTTCTGGGAGGGCTTCGGGTGCGGGTTAGGGTTAGTGTTAGTGTTAGGGCTCGGTTTAGTGTATGGCTTAGGATTAGGGTACGTGTTAGGGTTAGGGTAGGGGTTAGGGTTAGGGTACGCTTTAGGGTTAGGGTAGTTATTAAACCTATCCCACTCTCTAGATACCCCTTAGCACGTAAAGGAATATTATTTGGGGGTCCAGCCATGGAGAAGAGTTTAGACACTAGGCTAAGATAAGGAACACACCCTTTATAAAGAAATCACATTAGGATTCTCTTTTTAAGCTGTTCCTTAAAACACTAGTGCTTAGGAAATCTATTGGAGGCAGAAGCAGTCAAGGGTAGCCTAGGGTTAGGGTTAGGCTTAGGGTTAGGCTTAGGGTACTGCTTAGGGTACGGGTTCGGGGAGGGCTTCGAGTATGGCGTAGGGTATGGGTTAGGGTTAGGGTTAGGGTTAGTGTTAGGGTTAGGGCTTGGTTTAGGGTACGGTTTAGGTTTAGGGCACGTGTTAGGGTTAGGGTAGGGGTTAGGGCTGGGTACGTGTTAGGGTTACGGTAGTTATTAAACCTATCCCACTCTCTACATACCCCTTAGCACGTAAAGGAATATTATTTGGGGGTCCAGCCATGGAGAAGAGTTTAGACACTAGGATAAGATAAGGAACACACCCATTATAAAGAAATCACATTAGGATTCTCTTTTTAAGCTGTTCCTTAAAACACTAGTGCTTAGGAAATCTATTGGAGGCAGAAGCAGTCAAGGGTAGCCTAGGGTTATGGTTAGGCTTAGGGTTAGGCTTAGGGTACGGCTTAGGGTACGTGTTCGAGGAGGACTTTGGGTACGGCGTAGGGTATGGGTTAGGGTTAGGGTTAGGGTTAGTGTTAGGGTTAGGGTTCGGTTTAGGATACGGTTTAGGATTAGGGTACGTGTTAGTGTTAGGGTAGGGGTTAGGGTTTGGGTACGCGTTAGGGTTAGGGTAGTTATTAAACCTATCCCACTCTCTAGATACCCCTTAGCACGTAAAGGAATATTATTTGGGGGTGCAGCCATGGAGAAGAATTTAGACACTAAGATAATATAAGGAACACACCCATTATAAAGAAATCACATTAGGATTCTCTTTTTAAGCTGTTCCTTAAAACACTAGTGCTTAGGAAATCTATTGGAGGCAGAAGCAGTCAAGGGTGGCCTAGGGTTAGGGTTAGGCATAGGGTTAGGCTTAGGATACGGCTTAGGGTACGTGTTCGGCGAGGGCTTCGGGTATGGCGTAGGGTATGGGTTAGGGTTAGGCTTAGGGTTAGTGTTAGTGTTAGGGCTCGGTTTAGTGTACGGCTTAGGATTAGGGTACGTGTTAGGGTTAGGGTAGGGGTTAGGGTTAGGGTACGCATTAGGGTTAGGGTAGTTATTAAACCTATCCCACTCTCTAGATACCCCTTAGCACGTAAAGGAATATTATTTGGGGGTCCAGCCATGGAGAAGAGTTTAGACACTAGGCTAAGATAAGGAACACACCCTTTATAAAGAAATCACATTAGGATTCTCTTTTTAAGCTGTTCCTTAAAACACTATTGCTTAGCAAATCTATTGGAGGCAGAAGCAGTCAAGGGTAGCCTAGTGTTAAGGTTAGGCTTAGGCTTAGGCTAAGGGTACGGCTTAGGGTACGAGTTCGGGGAGGGCTTTGGGTACGGCGTAGGGTATGGGTTAGGGTTAGGGTTAGGGTTAGTGTTAGGGTTAGGGCTTGGTTTAGGGTACGGTTTAGGTTTAGGGCACGTGTTAGGGTGAGGGTAGGGGTTAGTGTTAGGGTACGTGTAAGTGTTAGGGTAGTTATTAAACCTATCCCACTCTCTAGATACCCCTTAGCACGTAAAGGAATATTATTTGGGGGTCCAGCCATGGAGAAGAGTTTAGACACTAGGATAAGATAAGGAACACACCCATTATAAAGAAATCACATTAGGATTCTCTTTTTAAGCTGTTCCTTAAAACACTAGTGCTTAGGAAATCTATTGGAGGCAGAAGCAGTCAAGGGTAGCCTAGGGTTATGGTTAGGCTTAGGGTTAGGCTTAGGGTACGGCTTAGGGTACGTGTTCGAGGAGGACTTTGGGTACGGCGTAGGTTATGGGTTAGGGTTAGGGTTAGGGTTAGTGTTAGGGCTCGGTTTAGGATACGGGTTAGGATTAGGGTACGTGTTAGTGTTAGGGTAGGGGTTAGGGTTTGTGTACGCGTTAGGGTTAGGGTAGTTATTAAACCCATCCCACTCTCTAGATACCCCTTAGGACGTAAAGGAATATTATTTGGGGGTGCAGCCATGGAGAAGAGTTTAGACACTAAGATAATATAAGGAACACACACATTATAAAGAAATCACATTAGGATTCTCTTTTTAAGCTGTTCCTTAAACCATTAGTGCTTAGGAAATCTATTGGAGGCAGAGGCAGGCAAGGGTAGCCTAGGGTTAGGGTTAGGCTTAGGGTACGGCTTAGGGTATGGGTTCGGGGAGGGGTTCGGGTATGGCGTAGGGTATGGGTTACGGTTAGGGTTTGGGTTAGTGTTAGGGTTAGGGCTCCGTTTAGGTTACGGGTTAGGATTAGGGTACGTGTTAGGGTTAGGGTAGGGGTTAGGGTTAGGGTACGCGTTAGTGTTAGGGTAGTTATTAAACCTATCCCACTCTCTAGATACCCCTTAGCACGTAAAGGAATATTATTTGGGGGTCCAGCCATGGAGAAGAGTTTAGACACTAGGATAAGATAAGGAACACACCCATTATAATGAAATCACATTAGGATTCTCTTTTTAAGCTGTTCCTTAAAACACTAGTGCTTAGGAAATCTATTGGAGGCAGAAGCAGTCAAGGGTAGCCTAGGGATAGGGTTAGGCTTAGGGTTAGGCTTAGGGTACTGCTTAGGGTACGGGTTCGGGGAGGGCTTCGGGTACGGCGTCGGGTATGGGTTAGGGTAAGGGTTAGGGTTAGTGTTAGGGTTAGGGCTCGGTTTAGGGAACGGTTTAGGATTAGGGTACGTGTTAGGGTTAGGGTAGGGGTTAGGGTTAGGGTACGTTTTAGGGTTAGGGTAGTTATTAAACCTATCCCACTCTCTAGATACCCCTTAGCACGTAAAGAATATTATTTGGGGGTCCAGCCATGGAGAAGAGTTTAGACACTAGGATAAGATAAGGAACACACCCATTATAAAGAAATAACAAAAAAAAAAAAAAAAAAAGAAATCACATTAGGATTCTCTTTTTATGCTGTTCCTTAAAACACTAGTGCTTAGGAAGTCTATTGGAGGCAGAAGCAGTCAAGGGTAGCCTAGGGTTAGGGTTAGGCTTAGGGTTAGGCTTAGGGTACGGCTTAGGGTACGGGTTCTGGGAGGGCTTTGGGTGCGGCGTAGGGTGTGGGTTAGGGTTAGTGTTAGTGTTAGGGCTCGGTTTAGTGTATGGCTTAGGATTAGGGTACGTGTTAGGGTTAGGGTAGGGGTTAGGGTTAGGGTACCCTTTAGGGATAGGGTAGTTATTAAACCTATCCCACTCTCTAGATACCCCTTAGCACGTAAAGGAATATTATTTGGGGGTCCAGCCATGGAGAAGAGTTTAGACACTAGGCTAAGATAAGGAACACACCCTTTATATAGAAATCACATTAGGATTCTCTTTTTAAGCTGTTCCTTAAAACACTAGTGCTTAGGAAATCTATTGGAGGCAGAAGCAGTCAAGGGTAGCCTAGGGTTAGGGTTAGGCTTAGGGTTAGGCTTAGGGTACTGCTTAGGGTACGGGTTCTGGGAGGGCTTCGGGTATGGCGTAGGGTATGGGTCAGGGTTAGGGTTAGGGTTAGTGTTAGGGTTAGGGCTTGGTTTAGGGTACGGTTTAGGTTTAGGGCACGTGTTACGGTTAGGGTAGGGGTTAGGGTTTGTGTACGCGTTAGTGTTAGGGTAGTTATTAAACCTATCCCACTCTCTAGATACCCCTTAGGACGTAAAGGAATATTATTTGGGGGTGCAGGCATGGAGAAGAGTTTAGACACTAAGATAATATAAGGAACACACCCATTATAAAGAAATCACATTAGGATTCTCTTTTTAAGCTGTTCCTTAAAACACTAGTGCTTAGGAAATCTATTGGAGGCAGAAGCATTCAAGGGTAGCCTAGGGTTAGGGTTAGGCTTAGGGTTAGGCTTAGGGTACGGCTTAGGGTACGTGTTCGAGGAGGACATTTGGTACGGCGTACGGTATGGGTTAGGGTTAGGGTTAGTGTTAGGGTTAGGGCTCGGTTTAGGATACGGGTTAGGATTAGGGTACGTGTTAGTGTTAGGGTAGGGGTTAGGGTTTGTGTACGCGTTAGTGTTAGGGTAGTTATTAAACCTATCCCACTCTCTAGATACCCCTTAGGACGTAAAGGAATATTATTTGGGGGTGCAGCCATGGAGAAGAGTTTAGACACTAAGATAATATAAGGAACACACACATTATAAAGAAATCACATTAGGATTCTCTTTTTAAGCTGTTCCTTAAACCACTAGTGCTTAGGAAATCTATTGGAGGCAGAGGCAGGCAAGGGTAGCCTAGGGTTAGGGTTAGGCTTAGGGTACGGCTTAGGGTATGGGTTCGGGGAGGGGTTCGGGTATGGCGTAGGGTATAGGTTAGGGTTAGGGTTTGGGTTAGTGTTAGGGTTAGGGCTCCGTTTAGGTTACGGGTTAGGATTAGGGTACGTGTTAGGGTTAGGGTAGGGGTTAGGGTTAGGGTACGCGTTAGTGTTAGGGTAGTTATTAAACCTATCCCACTCTCTAGATACCCCTTAGCACGTAAAGGAATATTATTTGGGGGTCCAGCCATGGAGAAGAGTTTAGACACTAGGATAAGATAAGGAACACACCCATTATAAAGAAATCACATTAGGATTCTCTTTTTAAGCTGTTCCTTAAAACACTAGTGCTTAGGAAATCTATTGGAGGCAGAAGCAGTCAAGGGTAGCCTAGGGTTATGGTTAGGCTTAGGGTTAGGCTTAGGGTACGGCTTAGGGTACGTGTTCGAGGAGGACTTTGGGTACGGCGTAGGGTATGGGTTAGGGTTAGGGTTAGGGTTAGTGTTAGGGTTAGGGTTCGGTTTAGGATACGGTTTAGGATTAGGGTACGTGTTAGTGTTAGGGTAGGGGTTAGGGTTTGGGTACGCGTTAGGGTTAGGGTAGTTATTAAACCTATCCCACTCTCTAGATACCCCTTAGCACGTAAAGGAATATTATTTGGGGGTGCAGCCATGGAGAAGAATTTAGACACTAAGATAATATAAGGAACACACCCATTATAAAGAAATCACATTAGGATTCTCTTTTTAAGCTGTTCCTTAAAACACTAGTGCTTAGGAAATCTATTGGAGGCAGAAGCAGTCAAGGGTAGCCTAGGGTTAGGGTTAGGCTTAGGGTACAGCTTAGGGTATGGGTTCGGGGAGGGGTTCGGGTATGGCGTAGGGTATGGGTTAGGGTTAGGGTTTGGGTTAGTGTTAGGGTTAGGGCTCCGTTTAGGTTACGGGTTAGGATTAGGGTACGTGTTAGGGTTAGGGTAGGGGTTAGGGTTAGGGTAAGCGTTAGTGTTAGGGTAGTTATTAAACCTATCCCACTCTCTAGATACCCCTTAGCACGTAAAGGAATATTATTTGGGGGTCCAGCAATGGAGAAGAGTTTAGACACTAGGATAAGATAAGGAACACACCCATTATAATGAAATCACATTAGGATTCTCTTTTTAAGCTGTTCCTTAAAACACTAGTGCTTAGGAAATCTATTGGAGGCAGAAGCAGTCAAGGGTAGCCTAGGGTTAGGGTTAGGCTTAGGGTTAGGCTTAGGGTACTGCTTAGGGTACGGGTTCTGGGAGGGCTTCGGGTATGGCGTAGGGTATGGGTCAGGGTTAGGGTTAGGGTTAGTGTTAGGGTTAGGGCTTGGTTTAGGGTACGGTTTAGGTTTAGGGCACGTGTTACGGTTAGGGTAGGGGTTAGGGTTTGTGTACGCGTTAGTGTTAGGGTAGTTATTAAACCTATCCCACTCTCTAGATACCCCTTAGGACGTAAAGGAATATTATTTGGGGGTGCAGGCATGGAGAAGAGTTTAGACACTAAGATAATATAAGGAACACACCCATTATAAAGAAATCACATTAGGATTCTCTTTTTAAGCTGTTCCTTAAAACACTAGTGCTTAGGAAATCTATTGGAGGCAGAAGCATTCAAGGGTAGCCTAGGGTTAGGGTTAGGCTTAGGGTTAGGCTTAGGGTACGGCTTAGGGTACGTGTTCGAGGAGGACATTTGGTACGGCGTACGGTATGGGTTAGGGTTAGGGTTAGTGTTAGGGTTAGGGCTCGGTTTAGGATACGGGTTAGGATTAGGGTACGTGTTAGTGTTAGGGTAGGGGTTAGGGTTTGTGTACGCGTTAGTGTTAGGGTAGTTATTAAACCTATCCCACTCTCTAGATACCCCTTAGGACGTAAAGGAATATTATTTGGGGGTGCAGCCATGGAGAAGAGTTTAGACACTAAGATAATATAAGGAACACACACATTATAAAGAAATCACATTAGGATTCTCTTTTTAAGCTGTTCCTTAAACCACTAGTGCTTAGGAAATCTATTGGAGGCAGAGGCAGGCAAGGGTAGCCTAGGGTTAGGGTTAGGCTTAGGGTACGGCTTAGGGTATGGGTTCGGGGAGGGGTTCGGGTATGGCGTAGGGTATAGGTTAGGGTTAGGGTTTGGGTTAGTGTTAGGGTTAGGGCTCCGTTTAGGTTACGGGTTAGGATTAGGGTACGTGTTAGGGTTAGGGTAGGGGTTAGGGTTAGGGTACGCGTTAGTGTTAGGGTAGTTATTAAACCTATCCCACTCTCTAGATACCCCTTAGCACGTAAAGGAATATTATTTGGGGGTCCAGCCATGGAGAAGAGTTTAGACACTAGGATAAGATAAGGAACACACCCATTATAAAGAAATCACATTAGGATTCTCTTTTTAAGCTGTTCCTTAAAACACTAGTGCTTAGGAAATCTATTGGAGGCAGAAGCAGTCAAGGGTAGCCTAGGGTTATGGTTAGGCTTAGGGTTAGGCTTAGGGTACGGCTTAGGGTACGTGTTCGAGGAGGACTTTGGGTACGGCGTAGGGTATGGGTTAGGGTTAGGGTTAGGGTTAGTGTTAGGGTTAGGGTTCGGTTTAGGATACGGTTTAGGATTAGGGTACGTGTTAGTGTTAGGGTAGGGGTTAGGGTTTGGGTACGCGTTAGGGTTAGGGTAGTTATTAAACCTATCCCACTCTCTAGATACCCCTTAGCACGTAAAGGAATATTATTTGGGGGTGCAGCCATGGAGAAGAATTTAGACACTAAGATAATATAAGGAACACACCCATTATAAAGAAATCACATTAGGATTCTCTTTTTAAGCTGTTCCTTAAAACACTAGTGCTTAGGAAATCTATTGGAGGCAGAAGCAGTCAAGGGTAGCCTAGGGTTAGGGTTAGGCTTAGGGTACAGCTTAGGGTATGGGTTCGGGGAGGGGTTCGGGTATGGCGTAGGGTATGGGTTAGGGTTAGGGTTTGGGTTAGTGTTAGGGTTAGGGCTCCGTTTAGGTTACGGGTTAGGATTAGGGTACGTGTTAGGGTTAGGGTAGGGGTTAGGGTTAGGGTAAGCGTTAGTGTTAGGGTAGTTATTAAACCTATCCCACTCTCTAGATACCCCTTAGCACGTAAAGGAATATTATTTGGGGGTCCAGCAATGGAGAAGAGTTTAGACACTAGGATAAGATAAGGAACACACCCATTATAATGAAATCACATTAGGATTCTCTTTTTAAGCTGTTCCTTAAAACACTACTGCTTAGGAAATCTATTGGAGGCAGAAGCAGTCAAGGGTAGCCTAGGGTTAGGGTTAGGCTTAGGGTTAGGCTTAGGATACTGCTTAGGGTACGGGTTCGGGGAGGGCTTCGGGTACGGCGTCGGGTATGGGTTAGGGTAAGGGTTAGGGTTAGTGTTAGGGTTAGGGCTCGGTTTAGGGAACGGTTTAGGATTAGGGTACGTGTTAGGGTTAGGGTAGGTGTTATGGTTAGGGTACGTTTTAGGGTTAGGGTAGTTATTAAACCTATCCCACTCTCTAGATACCCCTTAGCACGTAAAGAATATTATTTGGGGGTCCAGCCATGGAGAAGAGTTTAGACACTAGGATAAGATAAGGAACACACCCATTATAAAGAAATCACAAAAAAAAAAAAAAAAAAAAGAAATCACATTAGGATTCTCTTTTTATGCTGTTCCTTAAAACACTAGTGCTTAGGAAGTCTATTGGAGGCAGAAGCAGTCAAGGGTAGCCTAGGGTTAGGGTTAGGCTTAGGGTTAGGCTTAGGGTACGGCTTAGGGTACGGGTTCTGGGAGGGCTTCGGGTGCGGCGTAGGGTGTGGGTTAGGGTTAGTGTTAGTGTTAGGGCTCGGTTTAGTGTATGGCTTAGGATTAGGGTACGTTTTAGGGTTAGGGTAGGGGTTAGGGTTAGGGTACGCTTTAGGGTTAGGGTAGTTATTAAACCTATCCCACTCTCTAGATACCCCTTAGCACGTAAAGGAATATTATTTGGGTGTCCAGCCATGGAGAAGAGTTTAGACACTAGGCTAAGATAAGGAACACACCCTTTATAAAGAAATCACATTAGGATTCTCTTTTTAAGCTGTTCCTTAAAACACTAGTGCTTAGGAAATCTATTGGAGGCAGAAGCAGTCAAGGGTAGCCTAGGGTTAGGGTTAGGCTTAGGGTTAGGCTTAGGGTACTGCTTAGGGTACGGGTTCGGGGAGGGCTTCGAGTATGGCGTAGGGTATGGGTTAGGGTTAGGGTTAGGGTTAGTGTTAGGGTTAGGGCTTGGTTTAGGGTACGGTTTAGGTTTAGGGCACGTGTTAGGGTTAGGGTAGGGGTTAGGGTTAGGGTACGCGTTAGGGTTACGGTAGTTATTAAACCTATCCCACTCTCTAGATACCCCTTAGCACGTAAAGGAATATTATTTGGGGGTGCAGCCATGGAAAAGAGTTTAGACACTAAGATAATATAAGGAACACACCTATTATAAAGAAATCACATTAGGATTCTCTTTTTAAGCTGTTCCTTAAAACACTAGTGCTTAGGAAATCTATTGGAGGCAGAAGCAGTCAAGGGTAGCCTAGGGTTAGGGTTAGGCTTATGGTTAGGCTTAGGGTACGGCTTAGGGTACGTGTTCGAGGAGGACTTTTGGTACGGCGTACGGTATGGGTTAGGGTTTGGTTTAGGGTTAGTGTTAGGGTTAGGGCTCGGTTTAGGATACGGGTTAGGATTAGGGTACGTGTTAGTGTTAGGGTAGGGGTTAGGGTTTGGGTACGCGTTAGTGTTAGGGTAGTTATTAAACCTATCCCACTCTCTAGATACCCCTTAGCACGTAAAGGAATATTATTTGGGGGTCCAGCCATGGAGAAGAGTTTAGACATTAGGATAAGATAAGGAACACTCCCATTATAAAGAAATCACATTAGGATTCTCTTTTTAAGCTGTTCCTTAAAACACTAGTGCTTAGGAAATCTATTGGAGGCAGAAGCAGTCAAGGGTGGCCTAGGGTTAGGGTTAGGCTTAGGGTTAGGCTTAGGATACGGCTTAGGGTACATGTTCGGCGAGGGCTTCGGGTATGGCGTAGGGTATGGGTTAGGGTTAGGGTTAGGATTAGTGTTAGTGTTAGGGCTCGGTTTAGTGTACGGCTTAGGATTAGGTTACGTGTTAGGGTTAGGGTAGGGGTTAGGGTTAGGGTACGCATTAGGGTTAGGGTAGTTATTAAACCTATCCCACTCTCTAGATACCCCTTAGCACGTAAAGAAATATTATTTGGGGGTCCAGCCATGGAGAAGAGTTTAGACACTAGGCTAAGATAAGGAACACACCCTTTATAAAGAAATCACATTAGGATTCTCTTTTTAAGCTGTTCCTTAAAACACTAGTGCTTAGGAAATCTATTGGAGGCAGAAGCAGTCAAGGGTAGCCTAGTGTTAAGGTTAGGCTTAGGCTTAGGCTAAGGGTACGGCTTAGGGTACGGGTTCGGGGAGGGCTTCGGGTACGGCGTAGGGTATGGGTTAGGGTTAGGGTTAGGGTTAGTGTTAGGGTTAGGGCTTGGTTTAGGGTACGGTTTAGGTTTAGGGCACGTGTTAGGGTTAGGGTAGGGGTTAGGGTTAGGGTACGTGTTAGTGTTAGGGTAGTTATTAAACCTATCCCACTCTCTAGATACCCCTTAGCACGTAAAGGAATATTATTTGGGGGTCCAGCCATGGAGAAGAGTTTAGACACTAGGATAAGATAAGGAACACACCCATTATAAAGAAATCACATTAGGATTCTCTTTTTAAGCTGTTCCTTAAAACACTAGTGCTTAGGAAATCTATTGGAGGCAGAAGCAGTCAAGGGTAGCCTAGGGTTAGGGTTAGGCTTAGGGTTAGGCTTAGGGTACGGCTTAGGGTACGTGTTCGAGGAGGACTTTGGGTACGGCGTAGGGTATGGGTTAGGGTTAGGGTTAGGGTTAGTGTTAGGGTTAGGGTTCGGTTTAGGATACGGTTTAGGATTAGGGTACGTGTTAGTGTTAGGGTAGGGGTTAGGGTTTGGGTACGCGTTAGGGTTAGGGTAGTTATTAAACCTATCCCACTCTCTAGATACCCCTTAGCACGTAAAGGAATATTATTTGGGTGTGCAGCCATGGAGAAGAATTTAGACACTAAGATAATATAAGGAACACACCCATTATAAAGAAATCACATTAGGATTCTCTTTTTAAGCTGTTCCTTAAAACACTAGTGCTTAGGAAATCTATTGGAGGCAGAAGCAGTCAAGGGAAGCCTAGGGTTAGGGTTAGGCTTAGGGTACGGCTTAGGGTATGGGTTCGGGGAGGGGTTCGGGTATGGCGTAGGGTATGGGTTAGGGTTAGGGTTTGGGTTAGTGTTAGGGTTAGGGCTCCGTTTAGGTTACGAGTTAGGATTAGGGTACGTGTTAGGGTTAGGGTAGGGGTTAGGGTTAGGGTACGCGTTAGTGTTAGGGTAGTTATTAAACCTATCCCACTCTCTAGATACCCCTTAGCACGTAAAGGAATATTATTTGGGGTTCCAGCCATGGAGAAGAGTTTAGACACTAGGATAAGATAAGGAACACACCCATTATAATGAAATCACGTTAGGATTCTCTTTTTAAGCTGTTCCTTAAAACACTACTGCTTAGGAAATCTATTGGAGGCAGAAGCAGTCAAGGGTAGCCTAGGGTTAGGGTTAGGCTTAGGGTTAGGCTTAGGATACTGCTTAGGGTACGGGTTCGGGGAGGGCTTCGGGTACGGCGTCGGGTATGGGTTAGGGTAAGGGTTAGGGTTAGTGTTAGGGTTAGGGCTTGGTTTAGGGAACGGTTTAGGATTAGGGTACGTGTTAGGGTTAGGGTAGGGGTTAGGGTTAGGGTACGTTTTAGGGTTAGGGTAGTTATTAAACCTATCCCACTCTCTAGATACCCCTTAGCACGTAAGGAATATTATTTGGGGGTCCAGCCATGGAGAAGAGTTTAGACACTAGGATAAGATAAGGAACACACCCATTATAAAGAAATCACAAAAAAAAAAAAAAAAAAAGAAATCACATTAGGATTCTCTTTTTATGCTGTTCCTTAAAACACTAGTGCTTAGGAAGTCTATTGGAGGCAGAAGCAGTCAAGGGTAGCCTAGAGTTAGGGTTAGGCTTAGGGTTAGGCTTAGGGTACGGCTTAGGGTACGGGTTCTGGGAGGGCTTCGGGTGCGGCGTAGGGTGTGGGTTAGGGTTAGTGTTAGTGTTAGGGCTCGGTTTAGTGTATGGCTTAGGATTAGGGTACGTGTTAGGGTTAGGGTAGGGGTTAGGGTTAGGGTACGCTTTAGGGTTAGGGTAGTTATTAAACCTATCCCACTCTCTAGATACCCCTTAGCACGTAAAGGAATATTATTTGGGGGTCCAGCCATGGAGAAGAGTTTAGACACTAGGCTAAGATAAGGAACACACCCTTTATAAAGAAATCACATTAGGATTCTCTTTTTAAGCTGTTCCTTAAAACACTAGTGCTTAGGAAATCTATTGGAGGCAGAAGCAGTCAAGGGTAGCCTAGGGTTAGGGTTAGGCTTAGGGTTAGGCTTAGGGTACTGCTTAGGGTACGGGTTCGGGGAGGGCTTCGAGTATGGCGTAGGGTATGGGTTAGGGTTAGGGTTAGGGTTAGTGTTAGGGTTAGGGCTTGGTTTAGGGTACGGTTTAGGTTTAGGGCATGTGTTAGGGTTAGGGTAGGGGTTAGGGTTAGGGTACGTGTTAGTGTTAGGGTAGTTATTAAACCTATCCCACTCTCTAGATACCCCTTAGCACGTAAAGGAATATTATTTGGGGGTGCAGCCATGGAGAAGAATTTAGACACTAAGATAATATAAGGAACACACCCATTATAAAGAAATCACATTAGGATTCTCTTTTTAAGCTGTTCCTTAAAACACTAGTGCTTAGGAAATCTATTGGAGGCAGAAGCAGTCAAGTGTAGCCTAGGGTTAGGGTTAGGCTTAGGGTTAGGCTTAGGGTACGGCTTAGGGTACGTGTTCGAGGAGGACATTTGGTACGGCGTACGGTATGGGTTAGGGTTAGGGTTAGTGTTAGGGTTAGGGCTCGGTTTAGGATACGGCTTAGGATTAGGGTACGTGTTAGTGTTAGGGTAGGGGTTAGGGTTTGTGTACGCGTTAGTGTTAGGGTAGTTATTAAACCTATCCCACTCTCTAGATACCCCTTAGGACGTAAAGGAATATTATTTGGGGGTGCAGCCATGGAGAAGAGTTTAGACACTAAGATAATATAAGGAACACACACATTATAAAGAAATCACATTAGGATTCTCTTTTTAAGCTGTTCCTTAAACCACTAGTGCTTAGGAAATCTATTGGAGGCAGAGGCAGGCAAGGGTAGCCTAGGGTTAGGGTTAGGCTTAGGGTACGGCTTAGGGTATGGGTTCGGAGAGGGGTTCGGGTATGGCGTAGGGTATAGGTTAGGGTTAGGGTTTGGGTTAGTGTTAGGGTTAGAGCTCCGTTTAGGTTACGGGTTAGGATTAGGGTACGTGTTAGGGTTAGGGTAGGGGTTAGGGTTAGGGTACGCGTTAGTGTTAGGGTAGTTATTAAACCTATCCCACTCTCTAGATACCCCTTAGCACGTAAAGGAATATTATTTGGGGGTCCAGCCATGGAGAAGAGTTTAGACACTAGGATAAGATAAGGAACACACCCATTATAATGAAATCACATTAGGATTCTCTTTTTAAGCTGTTCCTTAAAACACTAGTGCTTAGGAAATCTATTGGAGGCAGAAGCAGTCAAGGGTAGCCTAGGGTTAGGGTTAGGCTTAGGGTTAGGCTTAGGGTACTGCTTAGGGTACGGGTTCAGGGAGGGCTTCGGGTACGGCGTCGGGTATGGGTTAGGGTAAGGGTTAGGGTTAGTGTTAGGGTTAGGGCTCGGTTTAGGGAACGGTTTAGGATTAGGGTACGTGTTAGGGTTAGGGTAGGGGTTAGGGTTAGGGTACGTTTTAGGGTTAGGGTAGTTATTAAACCTATCCCACTCTCTAGATACCCCTTAGCACGTAAAGAATATTATTTGGGGGTCCAGCCATGGAGAAGAGTTTAGACACTAGGATAAGATAAGGAACACACCCATTATAAAGAAATCACATTAGGATTCTCTTTTTATTCTGTTCCTTAAAACACTAGTGCTTAGGAAATCTATTGGAGGCAGAAGCAGTCAAGGGTAGCCTAGGGTTAGGGTTAGGCTTAGGGTTAGGCTTAGGGTACGGCTTACGGTACGGGTTCGGGGAGGGCTTCGGGTGCGGCATAGGGTATAGGTTAGGGTTAGGGTTAGGGTTAGTGTTAGGGTTAGGGCTCGGTTTAGGGTATTGGTTAGGATTAGGGTACGTGTTAGGGTTAGGGTAGGGGTTAGGGTTAGGGTACGCGTTAGGGTTAAGGTAGTTATTAAACCTATCCCACTCTCTAGATACCCCTTAGCACGTAAAGGAATATTATTTGGAGGTCCAGCCATGGAGAAGAGTTGAGACACTAGGATAAGATAAGGAACACACACATTATAAAGAAATCACATTAGGATTCTATTTTTAAGCTGTTCCTTAAAACACTAGTGCTTAGGAAATCTATTGGAGGCAGAAGCATTCAAGGGTGGCCTAGGGTTAGGGTTAGGCTTAGGGTTAGGCTTAGGATACGGCTTAGGGTACGTGTTCGGCGAGGGCTTCGGGTATGGCGTAGGGTATGGGTTAGGGTTAGGGTTAGGGTTAGTGTTAGGGTTAGGGCTCCGTTTAGGATACGGTTTAGGATTAGGGTACGTGTTAGTGTTAGGGTAGGGGTTAGGGTTTGGGTACGCGTTAGGGTTAGGGTAATTATTAAACCTATCCCACTCTCTAGATACCCCTTAGCACGTAAAGGAATATTATTTGGGGGTGCAGCCATGGAGAAGAGTTTAGACACTAAGATAATATAAGGAACACACACATTGTAAAGAAATCACATTAGGATTCTCTTTTTAAGCTGTTCCTTAAACCACTAGTGCTTAGGAAATCTATTGGAGGCAGAGGCAGGCAAGGGTAGCCTAGGGTTAGGGTTAGGCTTAGGGTTAGGCTTAGGGTACGGCTTAGGGTATGGGTTCGGGGAGGGGTTCGGGTACGGCGTAGGGTATGTGTTAGGGTTAGGGTTTGGGTTAGTGTTAGGGTTAGGGCTCCGTTTAGGGTACGGGTTAGGATTAGGGTACGTGTTAGGGTTAGGGTAGGGGTTAGGGTTAGGGTACGCGTTAGTGTTAGGGTAGTTATTAAACCTATCCCACTCTCTAGATACCCCTTAGCACGTAAAGGAATATTATTTGGGGGTCCAGCCATGGAGAAGAGTTTAGACACTAGGATAAGATAAGGAACACTCCCATTATAATGAAATCACATTAGGATTCTCTTTTTAAGCTGTTCCTTAAAACACTAGTGCTTAGGAAATCTATTGGAGGCAGAAGCAGTCAAGGGTGGCCTAGGGTTAGGGTTAGGCTTAGGGTTAGGCTTAGGATACGGCTTAGGGTACGTGTTCGGCGAGGGCTTCGGGTATGGCGTAGGGTATGGGTTAGTGTTAGGGTTAGGATTAGTGTTAGTGTTAGGGCTCGGTTTAGTGTACGGCTTAGGATTAGGTTACGTGTTAGGGTTAGGGTAGGGGTTAGGGTTAGGGTACGCTTTAGGGTTAGGGTAGTTATTAAACCTATCCCACTCTCTAGATACCCCTTAGCACGTAAAGGAATATTATTTGGGGGTCCAGCCATGGAGAAGAGTTTAGACACTAGGCTAAGATAAGGAACACACCCTTTATAAAGAAATCACATTAGGATTCTCTTTTTAAGCTGTTCCTTAAAACACTAGTGCTTAGGAAATCTATTGGAGGCAGAAGCAGTCAAGGGTAGCCTAGGGTTAGGGTTAGGCTTAGGGTTAGGCTTAGGGTACTGCTTAGGGTACGGGTTCGGGGAGGGCTTCGAGTATGGCGTAGGGTATGGGTTAGGGTTAGGGTTAGGGTTAGTGTTAGGGTTAGGGCTTGGTTTAGGGTACGGTTTAGGTTTAGGGCACGTGTTAGGGTTAGGGTAGGGGTTAGGGTTAGGGTACGTGTTAGGGTTACGGTAGTTATTAAACCTATCCCACTCTCTAGATACCCCTTAGCACGTAAAGGAATATTATTTGGGGGTCCAGCCATGGAGAAGAGTTTAGACACTAGGATAAGATAAGGAACACACCCATTATAAAGAAATCACATTAGGATTCTCTTTTTAAGCTGTTCCTTAAAACACTAGTGCTTAGGAAATCTATTGGAGGCAGAAGCAGTCAAGGGTAGCCTAGGGTTAGGGTTAGGCTTAGGGTTAGGCTTAGGGTACGGCTTAGGGTACGTGTTCGAGGAGGACTTTGGGTACGGCGTAGGGTATGGGTTAGGGTTAGGGTTAGGGTTAGTGTTAGGGTTAGGGTTCGGTTTAGGATACGGTTTAGGATTAGGGTACGTGTTAGTGTTAGGGTAGGGGTTAGGGTTTGGGTACGCGTTAGGGTTAGGGTAGTTATTAAACCTATCCCACTCTCTAGATACCCCTTAGCACGTAAAGGAATATTATTTGGGGGTGCAGCCATGGAGAAGAATTTAGACACTAAGATAATATAAGGAACACACCCATTATAAAGAAATCACATTAGGATTCTCTTTTTAAGCTGTTCCTTAAAACACTAGTGCTTAGGAAATCTATTGGAGGCAGAAGCAGTCAAGGGTGGCCTAGGGTTAGGGTTAGGCTTAGGGTACGGCTTAGGGTACGGGTTCTGGGAGGGCTTCGGGTGCGGCGTAGGGTGTGGGTTAGGGTTAGTGTTAGTGTTAGGGCTCGGTTTAGTGTATGGCTTAGGATTAGGGTACGTGTTAGGGTTAGGGTAGGGGTTAGGGTTAGGGTACGCTTTAGGGTTAGGGTAGTTATTAAACCTATCCCACTCTCTAGATACCCCTTAGCACGTAAAGGAATATTATTTGGGGGTCCAGCCATGGAGAAGAGTTTAGACACTAGGCTAAGATAAGGAACACACCCTTTATAAAGAAATCACATTAGGATTCTCTTTTTAAGCTGTTCCTTAAAACACTAGTGCTTAGGAAATCTATTGGAGGCAGAAGCAGTCAAGGGTAGCCTAGGGTTAGGCTTAGGCTTAGGGTTAGGCTTAGGGTACTGCTTAGGGTACGGGTTCGGGGAGGGCTTCGAGTATGGCGTAGGGTATGTGTTAGGGTTAGGGTTAGGGTTAGTGTTAGGGTTAGGGCTTGGTTTAGGGTACGGTTTAGGTTTAGGGCACGTGTTAGGGTTAGGGTAGGGGTTAGGGTTAGGGTACGTGTTAGGGTTACGGTAGTTATTAAACCTATCCCACTCTCTAGATACCCCTTAGCACGTAAAGGAATATTATTTGGGGGTCCAGCCATGGAGAAGAGTTTAGACACTAGGATAAGATAAGGAACACACCCATTATAAAGAAATCACATTAGGATTCTCTTTTTAAGCTGTTCCTTAAAACACTAGTGCTTAGGAAATCTATTGGAGGCAGAAGCAGTCAAGGGTAGCCTAGGGTTATGGTTAGGCTTAGGGTTAGGCTTAGGGTACGGCTTAGGGTACGTGTTCGAGGAGGACTTTGGGTACGGCGTAGGGTATGGGTTAGGGTTAGGGTTAGGGTTAGTGTTAGGGTTAGGGTTCGGTTTAGGATACGGTTTAGGATTAGGGTACGTGTTAGTGTTAGGGTAGGGGTTAGGGTTTGGGTACGCGTTAGGGTTAGGGTAGTTATTAAACCTATCCCACTCTCTAGATACCCCTTAGCACGTAAAGGAATATTATTTGGGGGTGCAGCCATGGAGAAGAATTTAGACACTAAGATAATATAAGGAACACACCCATTATAAAGAAATCACATTAGGATTCTCTTTTTAAGCTGTTCCTTAAAACACTAGTGCTTAGGAAATCTATTGGAGGCAGAAGCAGTCAAGGGTGGCCTAGGGTTAGGGTTAGGCATAGGGTTAGGCTTAGGATACGGCTTAGGGTACGTGTTCGGCGAGGGCTTCGGGTATGGCGTAGGGTATGGGTTAGGGTTAGGCTTAGGGTTAGTGTTAGTGTTAGGGCTCGGTTTAGTGTACGGCTTAGGATTAGGGTACGTGTTAGGGTTAGGGTAGGGGTTAGGGTTAGGGTACGCATTAGGGTTAGGGTAGTTATTAAACCTATCCCACTCTCTAGATACCCCTTAGCACATAAAGGAATATTATTTGGGGGTCCAGCCATGGAGAAGAGTTTAGACACTAGGCTAAGATAAGGAACACACCCTTTATAAAGAAATCACATTAGGATTCTCTTTTTAAGCTGTTCCTTAAAACACTATTGCTTAGCAAATCTATTGGAGGCAGAAGCAGTCAAGGGTAGCCTAGTGTTAAGGTTAGGCTTAGGCTTAGGCTAAGGGTACGGCTTAGGGTACGGGTTCGGGGAGGGCTTTGGGTACGGCGTAGGGTATGGGTTAGGGTTAGGGTAAGGGTTAGTGTTAGGGTTAGGGCTTGGTTTAGGTTACGGTTTAGGTTTAGGGCACGTGTTAGGGTTAGGGTAGGGGTTAGGGTTAGGGTACGTGTTAGTGTTAGGGTAGTTATTAAACCTATCCCACTCTCTAGATACCCCTTAGCACGTAAAGGAATATTATTTGGGGGTCCAGCCATGGAGAAGAGTTTAGACACTAGGATAAGATAAGGAACACACCCATTATAAAGAAATCACATTAGGATTCTCTTTTTAAGCTGTTCCTTAAAACACTAGTGCTTAGGAAATCTATTGGAGGCAGAAGCAGTCAAGGGTAGCCTAGGGTTATGGTTAGGCTTAGGGTTAGGCTTAGGGTACGGCTTAGGGTACGTGTTCGAGGAGGACTTTGGGTACGGCGTAGGGTATGGGTTAGGGTTAGGGTTAGGGTTAGTGTTAGGGTTAGGGTTCGTTTTAGGATACGGTTTAGGATTAGGGTACGTGTTAGGGTTAGGGTAGGGGTTAGGGTTTGGGTACGCGTTAGGGTTAGGGTAGTTATTAAACCTATCCCACTCTCTAGATACCCTTTAGCACGTAAAGGAATATTATTTGGGGGTGCAGCCATGGAGAAGAATTTAGACACTAAGATAATATAAGGAACACACCCATTATAAAGAAATCACATTAGGATTCTCTTTTTAAGCTGTTCCTTAAAACACTAGTGCTTAGGAAATCTATTGGAGGCAGAAGCAGTCAAGGGTAGCCTAGGGTTAGGGTTAGGCTTAGGGTTAGGCTTAGGGTACGGCTTAGGGTACGTGTTCGAGGAGGACATTTGGTACGGCGTACGGTATGGGTTAGGGTTAGGGTTAGTGTTAGGGTTAGGGCTCGGTTTAGGATACGGGTTAGGATTAGGGTACGTGTTAGTGTTAGGGTAGGGGTTAGGGTTTGTGTACGCGTTAGGGTTAGGGTAGTTATTAAACCCATCCCACTCTCTAGATACCCCTTAGGACGTAAAGGAATATTATTTGGGGGTGCAGCCATGGAGAAGAGTTTAGACACTAAGATAATATAAGGAACACACACATTATAAAGAAATCACATTAGGATTCTCTTTTTAAGCTGTTCCTTAAACCATTAGTGCTTAGGAAATCTATTGGAGGCAGAGGCAGGCAAGGGTAGCCTAGGGTTAGGGTTAGGCTTAGGGTACGGCTTAGGGTATGGGTTCGGGGAGGGGTTCGGGTATGGCGTAGGGTATGGGTTACGGTTAGGGTTTGGGTTAGTGTTAGGGTTAGGGCTCCGTTTAGGTTACGGGTTAGGATTAGGGTACGTGTTAGGGTTAGGGTAGGGGTTAGGGTTAGGGTACGCGTTAGTGTTAGGGTAGTTATTAAACCTATCCCACTCTCTAGATACCCCTTAGCACGTAAAGGAATATTATTTGGGGGTCCAGCCATGGAGAAGAGTTTAGACACTAGGATAAGATAAGGAACACACCCATTATAATGAAATCACATTAGGATTCTCTTTTTAAGCTGTTCCTTAAAACACTACTGCTTAGGAAATCTATTGGAGGCAGAAGCAGTCAAGGGTAGCCTAGGGTTAGGGTTAGGCTTAGGGTTAGGCTTAGGATACTGCTTAGGGTACGGGTTCGGGGAGGGCTTTGGGTACGGCGTCGGGTATGGGTTAGGGTAAGGGTTAGGGTTAGTGTTAGGGTTAGGGCTCGGTTTAGGGAACGGTTTAGGATTAGGGTACGTGTTAGGGTTAGGGTAGGTGTTAGGGTTAGGGTACGTTTTAGGGTTAGGGTAGTTATTAAACCTATCCCACTCTCTAGATACCCCTTAGCACGTAAAGAATATTATTTGGGGGTCCAGCCATGGAGAAGAGTTTAGACACTAGGATAAGATAAGGAACACACCCATTATAAAGAAATCACAAAAAAAAAAAAAAAATGAAATCACATTAGGATTCTCTTTTTATGCTGTTCCTTAAAACACTAGTGCTTAGGAAGTCTATTGGAGGCAGAAGCAGTCAAGGGTAGCCTAGGGTTAGGGTTAGGCTTAGGGTTAGGCTTAGGGTACGGCTTAGGGTACGGGTTCTGGGAGGGCTTCGGGTGCGGCGTAGGGTGTGGGTTAGGGTTAGTGTTAGTGTTAGGGCTCGGTTTAGTGTATGGCTTAGGATTAGGGTACGTGTTAGGGTTAGGGTAGGGGTTAGGGTTAGGGTACGCTTTAGGGTTAGGGTAGTTATTAAACCTATCCCACTCTCTAGATACCCCTTAGCACGTAAAGGAATATTATTTGGGTGTCCAGCCATGGAGAAGAGTTTAGACACTAGGCTAAGATAAGGAACACACCCTTTATAAAGAAATCACATTAGGATTCTCTTTTTAAGCTGTTCCTTAAAACACTAGTGCTTAGGAAATCTATTGGAGGCAGAAGCAGTCAAGGGTAGCCTAGGGTTAGGGTTAGGCTTAGGGTTAGGCTTAGGGTACTGCTTAGGGTACGGGTTCGGGGAGGGCTTCGAGTATGGCGTAGGGTATGGGTTAGGGTTAGGGTTAGGGTTAGTGTTAGGGTTAGGGCTTGGTTTAGGGTACGGTTTAGGTTTAGGGCACGTGTTAGGGTTAGGGTAGGGGTTAGGGTTAGGGTACGCGTTAGGGTTACGGTAGTTATTAAACCTATCCCACTCTCTAGATACCCCTTAGCACGTAAAGGAATATTATTTGGGGGTGCAGCCATGGAAAAGAGTTTAGACACTAAGATAATATAAGGAACACACCTATTATAAAGAAATCACATTAGGATTATCTTTTTAAGCTGTTCCTTAAAACACTAGTGCTTAGGAAATCTATTGGAGGCAGAAGCAGTCAAGGGTAGCCTAGGGTTAGGGTTAGGCTTAGGGTTAGGCTTAGGGTACGGCTTAGGGTACGTGTTCGAGGAGGACTTTGGGTACGGCGTAGGGTATGGGTTATTGTTAGGGTTAGGGTTAGTGTTAGGGTTAGGGCTCGGTATAGGATACGGTTTAGGATTAGGGTACGTGTTAGTGTTAGGGTTAGGGCTCGGTTTAGGATACGGTTTAGGATTAGGGTACGTGTTAGTGTTAGGGTAGTGGTTAGGGTTTGGGTACGCGTTAGGGTTAGGGTAATTTTAAACCTATCCCACTCTCTAGATACCCCTTAGCACGTAAAGGAATATTATTTGGGGGTGCAGCCATGGAAAAGAGTTTAGACACTAAGATAATATAAGGAACACACCTATTATAAAGAAATCACATTAGGATTCTCTTTTTAAGCTGTTCCTTAAAACACTAGTGCTTAGGAAATCTATTGGAGGCAGAAGCAGTCAAGGGTAGCCTAGGGTTAGGGTTAGGCTTAGGGTTAGGCTTAGGGTACGGCTTAGGGTACGTGTTCGAGGAGGACTTTTGGTACGGCGTACGGTATGGGTTAGGGTTTGGGTTAGGGTTAGTGTTAGGGTTAGGGCTCGGTTTAGGATACGGGTTAGGATTAGGGTACGTGTTAGTGTTAGGGTAGGGGTTAGGGTTTGGGTACGCGTTAGGGTTAGGGTAGTTATTAAACCTATCCCAATCTCTAGATACCCCTTAGCACGTAAAGGAATATTATTTGGGGGTGCAGCCATGGAGAAGAGTTTAGACACTAAGATAATATAAGGAACACACACATTGTAAAGAAATCACATTAGGATTCTCTTTTTAAGCTGTTCCTTAAACCACTAGTGCTTAGGAAATCTATTGGAGGCAGAGGCAGGCAAGGGTAGCCTAGGGTTAGGGTTAGGCTTAGGGTTAGGCTTAGGATACGGCTTAGGGTATGGGTTCGGGGAGGGGTTCGGGTACGGCGTAGGGTATGTGTTAGGGTTAGGGTTTGGGTTAGTGTTAGGGTTAGGGCTCCGTTTAGGGTACGGGTTAGGATTAGGGTACGTGTTAGGGTTAGGGTAGGCGTTAGGGTTAGGGTACGCGTTAGTGTTAGGGTAGTTATTAAACCTATCCCACTCTCTAGATACCCCTTAGCACGTAAAGGAATATTATTTGGGGGTCCAGCCATGGAGAAGAGTTTAGACACTAGGATAAGATAAGGAACACTCCCATTATAATGAAATCACATTAGGATTCTCTTTTTAAGCTGTTCCTTAAAACACTAGTGCTTAGGAAATCTATTGGAGGCAGAAGCAGTCAAGGGTGGCCTAGGGTTAGGGTTAGGCTTAGGGTTAGGCTTAGGATACGGCTTAGGGTACGTGTTCGGCGAGGGCTTCGGGTATGGCGTAGGGTATGGGTTAGGGTTAGGGTTAGGATTAGTGTTAGTGTTAGGGCTCGGTTTAGTGTACGGCTTAGGATTAGGTTACGTGTTAGGGTTAGGGTAGGGGTTAGGGTTAGGGTACGCATTAGGGTTAGGGTAGTTATTAAACCTATCCCACTCTCTAGATACCCCTTAGCACGTAAAGGAATATTATTTGGGGGTCCAGCCATGGAGAAGAGTTTAGACACTAGGCTAAGATAAGGAACACACCCTTTATAAAGAAATCACATTAGGATTCTCTTTTTAAGCTGTTCCTTAAAACACTAGTGCTTAGGAAATCTATTGGAGGCAGAAGCAGTCAAGGGTAGCCTAGTGTTAAGGTTAGGCTTAGGCTTAGGCTAAGGGTACGGCTTAGGGTACGGGTTCGGGGAGGGCTTCGGGTACGGCGTAGGGTATGGGTTAGGGTTAGGGTTAGGGTTAGTGTTAGGGTTAGGGCTTGGTTTAGGGTACGGTTTAGGTTTAGGGCACGTGTTAGGGTTAGGGTAGGGGTTAGGGTTAGGGTACGTGTTAGTGTTAGGGTAGTTATTAAACCTATCCCACTCTCTAGATACCCCTTAGCACGTAAAGGAATATTATTTGGGGGTCCAGCCATGGAGAAGAGTTTAGACACTAGGATAAGATAAGGAACACACCCATTATAAAGAAATCACATTAGGATTCTCTTTTTAAGCTGTTCCTTAAAACACTAGTGCTTAGGAAATCTATTGGAGGCAGAAGCAGTCAAGGGTAGCCTAGGGTTATGGTTAGGCTTAGGGTTAGGCTTAGGGTACGGCTTAGGGTACGTGTTCGAGGAGGACTTTGGGTACGGCGTAGGGTATGGGTTAGGGTTAGGGTTAGGGTTAGTGTTAGGGTTAGGGTTCGGTTTAGGATACGGTTTAGGATTAGGGTACGTGTTAGTGTTAGGGTAGGGGTTAGGGTTTGGGTACGCGTTAGGGTTAGGGTAGTTATTAAACCTATCCCACTCTCTAGATACCCCTTAGCACGTAAAGGAATATTATTTGGGGGTGCAGGCATGGAGAAGAATTTAGACACTAAGATAATATAAGGAACACACCCATTATAAAGAAATCACATTAGGATTCTCTTTTTAAGCTGTTCCTTAAAACACTAGTGCTTAGGAAATCTATTGGAGGCAGAAGCAGTCAAGGGTAGCCTAGGGTTAGGGTTAGGCTTAGGGTACGGCTTAGGGTAAGGGTTCGGGGAGGGGTTCGGGTATGGCGTAGGGTATGGGTTAGGGTTAGGGTTAGGGTTAGTGTTAGGGTTAGGGCTCCGTTTAGGTTACGGGTTAGGATTAGGGTACGTGTTAGGGTTAGGGTAGGTGTTAGGGTTAGGGTACGCGTTAGTGTTAGGGTAGTTATTAAACCTATCCCACTCTCTAGATACCCCTTAGCACGTAAAGGAATATTATTTGGGGGTCCAGCCATGGAGAAGAGTTTAGACACTAGGATAAGATAAGGAACACACCCATTATAATGAAATCACATTAGGATTCTCTTTTTAAGCTGTTCCTTAAAACACTATTGCTTAGGAAATCTATTGGAGGCAGAAGCTGTCAAGGGTAGCCTAGGGTTAGGGTTAGGCTTAGGGTTAGGCTTAGGATACTGCTTAGGGTACGGGTTCGGGGAGGGCTTCGGGTACGGCGTCGGGTATGGGTTAGGGTAAGGGTTAGGGTTAGTGTTAGGGTTAGGGCTCGGTTTAGGGAACGGTTTAGGATTAGGGTACGTGTTAGGGTTAGGGTAGGGGTTAGGGTTAGGGTACGTTTTAGGGTTAGGGTAGTTATTAAACCTATCCCACTCTCTAGATACCCCTTAGCACGTAAAGAATATTATTTGGGGGTCCAGCCATGGAGAAGAGTTTAGACACTAGGATAAGATAAGGAACACACCCATTATAAAGAAATCACAAAAAAAAAAAAAAAAAAAAGAAATCACATTAGGATTCTCTTTTTATGCTGTTCCTTAAAACACTAGTGCTTAGGAAGTCTATTGGAGGCAGAAGCAGTCAAGGGTAGCCTAGGGTTAGGGTTAGGCTTATGGTTAGGCTTAGGGTACGGCTTAGGGTACGGGTTCTGGGAGGGCTTCGGGTGCGGCGTAGGGTGTGGGTTAGGGTTAGTGTTAGTGTTAGGGCTCGGTTTAGTGTATGGCTTAGGATTAGGGTACGTGTTAGGGTTAGGGTAGGGGTTAGGGTTAGGGTACGGCTTAGGGTACGTGTTCGAGGAGGACTTTGGGTACGGCGTAGGGTATGGGTTAGGGTTAGGGTTAGGGTTAGTGTTAGGGTTAGGGTTCGGTTTAGGATACGGTTTAGGATTAGGGTACGTGTTAGTGTTAGGGTAGGGGTTAGGGTTTGGGTACGCGTTAGGGTTAGGGTAGTTATTAAACCTATCCCACTCTCTAGATACCCCTTAGCACGTAAAGGAATATTATTTGGGGGTGCAGCCATGGAGAAGAATTTAGACACTAAGATAATATAAGGAACACACCCATTATAAAGAAATCACATTAGGATTCTCTTTTTAAGCTGTTCCTTAAAACACTAGTGCTTAGGAAATCTATTGGAGGCAGAAGCAGTCAAGGGTGGCCTAGGGTTAGGGTTAGGCATAGGGTTAGGCTTAGGATACGGCTTAGGGTACGTGTTCGGCGAGGGCTTCGGGTATGGCGTAGGGTATGGGTTAGGGTTAGGCTTAGGGTTAGTGTTAGTGTTAGGGCTCGGTTTAGTGTACGGCTTAGGATTAGGGTACGTGTTAGGGTTAGGGTAGGGGTTAGGGTTAGGGTACGCATTAGGGTTAGGGTAGTTATTAAACCTATCCCACTCTCTAGATACCCCTTAGCACATAAAGGAATATTATTTGGGGGTCCAGCCATGGAGAAGAGTTTAGACACTAGGCTAAGATAAGGAACACACCCTTTATAAAGAAATCACATTAGGATTCTCTTTTTAAGCTGTTCCTTAAAACACTATTGCTTAGCAAATCTATTGGAGGCAGAAGCAGTCAAGGGTAGCCTAGTGTTAAGGTTAGGCTTAGGCTTAGGCTAAGGGTACGGCTTAGGGTACGGGTTCGGGGAGGGCTTTGGGTACGGCGTAGGGTATGGGTTAGGGTTAGGGTTAGGGTTAGTGTTAGGGTTAGGGCTTGGTTTAGGTTACGGTTTAGGTTTAGGGCACGTGTTAGGGTTAGGGTAGGGGTTAGGGTTAGGGTACGTGTTAGTGTTAGGGTAGTTATTAAACCTATCCCACTCTCTAGATACCCCTTAGCACGTAAAGGAATATTATTTGGGGGTCCAGCCATGGAGAAGAGTTTAGACACTAGGATAAGATAAGGAACACACCCATTATAAAGAAATCACATTAGGATTCTCTTTTTAAGCTGTTCCTTAAAACACTAGTGCTTAGGAAATCTATTGGAGGCAGAAGCAGTCAAGGGTAGCCTAGGGTTATGGTTAGGCTTAGGGTTAGGCTTAGGGTACGGCTTAGGGTACGTGTTCGAGGAGGACTTTGGGTACGGCGTAGGGTATGGGTTAGGGTTAGGGTTAGGGTTAGTGTTAGGGTTAGGGTTCGTTTTAGGATACGGTTTAGGATTAGGGTACGTGTTAGGGTTAGGGTAGGGGTTAGGGTTTGGGTACGCGTTAGGGTTAGGGTAGTTATTAAACCTATCCCACTCTCTAGATACCCTTTAGCACGTAAAGGAATATTATTTGGGGGTGCAGCCATGGAGAAGAATTTAGACACTAAGATAATATAAGGAACACACCCATTATAAAGAAATCACATTAGGATTCTCTTTTTAAGCTGTTCCTTAAAACACTAGTGCTTAGGAAATCTATTGGAGGCAGAAGCAGTCAAGGGTAGCCTAGGGTTAGGGTTAGGCTTAGGGTTAGGCTTAGGGTACGGCTTAGGGTACGTGTTCGAGGAGGACATTTGGTACGGCGTACGGTATGGGTTAGGGTTAGGGTTAGTGTTAGGGTTAGGGCTCGGTTTAGGATACGGGTTAGGATTAGGGTACGTGTTAGTGTTAGGGTAGGGGTTAGGGTTTGTGTACGCGTTAGGGTTAGGGTAGTTATTAAACCCATCCCACTCTCTAGATACCCCTTAGGACGTAAAGGAATATTATTTGGGGGTGCAGCCATGGAGAAGAGTTTAGACACTAAGATAATATAAGGAACACACACATTATAAAGAAATCACATTAGGATTCTCTTTTTAAGCTGTTCCTTAAACCATTAGTGCTTAGGAAATCTATTGGAGGCAGAGGCAGGCAAGGGTAGCCTAGGGTTAGGGTTAGGCTTAGGGTACGGCTTAGGGTATGGGTTCGGGGAGGGGTTCGGGTATGGCGTAGGGTATGGGTTACGGTTAGGGTTTGGGTTAGTGTTAGGGTTAGGGCTCCGTTTAGGTTACGGGTTAGGATTAGGGTACGTGTTAGGGTTAGGGTAGGGGTTAGGGTTAGGGTACGCGTTAGTGTTAGGGTAGTTATTAAACCTATCCCACTCTCTAGATACCCCTTAGCACGTAAAGGAATATTATTTGGGGGTCCAGCCATGGAGAAGAGTTTAGACACTAGGATAAGATAAGGAACACACCCATTATAATGAAATCACATTAGGATTCTCTTTTTAAGCTGTTCCTTAAAACACTACTGCTTAGGAAATCTATTGGAGGCAGAAGCAGTCAAGGGTAGCCTAGGGTTAGGGTTAGGCTTAGGGTTAGGCTTAGGATACTGCTTAGGGTACGGGTTCGGGGAGGGCTTTGGGTACGGCGTCGGGTATGGGTTAGGGTAAGGGTTAGGGTTAGTGTTAGGGTTAGGGCTCGGTTTAGGGAACGGTTTAGGATTAGGGTACGTGTTAGGGTTAGGGTAGGTGTTAGGGTTAGGGTACGTTTTAGGGTTAGGGTAGTTATTAAACCTATCCCACTCTCTAGATACCCCTTAGCACGTAAAGAATATTATTTGGGGGTCCAGCCATGGAGAAGAGTTTAGACACTAGGATAAGATAAGGAACACACCCATTATAAAGAAATCACAAAAAAAAAAAAAAAATGAAATCACATTAGGATTCTCTTTTTATGCTGTTCCTTAAAACACTAGTGCTTAGGAAGTCTATTGGAGGCAGAAGCAGTCAAGGGTAGCCTAGGGTTAGGGTTAGGCTTAGGGTTAGGCTTAGGGTACGGCTTAGGGTACGGGTTCTGGGAGGGCTTCGGGTGCGGCGTAGGGTGTGGGTTAGGGTTAGTGTTAGTGTTAGGGCTCGGTTTAGTGTATGGCTTAGGATTAGGGTACGTGTTAGGGTTAGGGTAGGGGTTAGGGTTAGGGTACGCTTTAGGGTTAGGGTAGTTATTAAACCTATCCCACTCTCTAGATACCCCTTAGCACGTAAAGGAATATTATTTGGGTGTCCAGCCATGGAGAAGAGTTTAGACACTAGGCTAAGATAAGGAACACACCCTTTATAAAGAAATCACATTAGGATTCTCTTTTTAAGCTGTTCCTTAAAACACTAGTGCTTAGGAAATCTATTGGAGGCAGAAGCAGTCAAGGGTAGCCTAGGGTTAGGGTTAGGCTTAGGGTTAGGCTTAGGGTACTGCTTAGGGTACGGGTTCGGGGAGGGCTTCGAGTATGGCGTAGGGTATGGGTTAGGGTTAGGGTTAGGGTTAGTGTTAGGGTTAGGGCTTGGTTTAGGGTACGGTTTAGGTTTAGGGCACGTGTTAGGGTTAGGGTAGGGGTTAGGGTTAGGGTACGCGTTAGGGTTACGGTAGTTATTAAACCTATCCCACTCTCTAGATACCCCTTAGCACGTAAAGGAATATTATTTGGGGGTGCAGCCATGGAAAAGAGTTTAGACACTAAGATAATATAAGGAACACACCTATTATAAAGAAATCACATTAGGATTATCTTTTTAAGCTGTTCCTTAAAACACTAGTGCTTAGGAAATCTATTGGAGGCAGAAGCAGTCAAGGGTAGCCTAGGGTTAGGGTTAGGCTTAGGGTTAGGCTTAGGGTACGGCTTAGGGTACGTGTTCGAGGAGGACTTTGGGTACGGCGTAGGGTATGGGTTATTGTTAGGGTTAGGGTTAGTGTTAGGGTTAGGGCTCGGTATAGGATACGGTTTAGGATTAGGGTACGTGTTAGTGTTAGGGTTAGGGCTCGGTTTAGGATACGGTTTAGGATTAGGGTACGTGTTAGTGTTAGGGTAGTGGTTAGGGTTTGGGTACGCGTTAGGGTTAGGGTAATTTTAAACCTATCCCACTCTCTAGATACCCCTTAGCACGTAAAGGAATATTATTTGGGGGTGCAGCCATGGAAAAGAGTTTAGACACTAAGATAATATAAGGAACACACCTATTATAAAGAAATCACATTAGGATTCTCTTTTTAAGCTGTTCCTTAAAACACTAGTGCTTAGGAAATCTATTGGAGGCAGAAGCAGTCAAGGGTAGCCTAGGGTTAGGGTTAGGCTTAGGGTTAGGCTTAGGGTACGGCTTAGGGTACGTGTTCGAGGAGGACTTTTGGTACGGCGTACGGTATGGGTTAGGGTTTGGGTTAGGGTTAGTGTTAGGGTTAGGGCTCGGTTTAGGATACGGGTTAGGATTAGGGTACGTGTTAGTGTTAGGGTAGGGGTTAGGGTTTGGGTACGCGTTAGGGTTAGGGTAGTTATTAAACCTATCCCAATCTCTAGATACCCCTTAGCACGTAAAGGAATATTATTTGGGGGTGCAGCCATGGAGAAGAGTTTAGACACTAAGATAATATAAGGAACACACACATTGTAAAGAAATCACATTAGGATTCTCTTTTTAAGCTGTTCCTTAAACCACTAGTGCTTAGGAAATCTATTGGAGGCAGAGGCAGGCAAGGGTAGCCTAGGGTTAGGGTTAGGCTTAGGGTTAGGCTTAGGATACGGCTTAGGGTATGGGTTCGGGGAGGGGTTCGGGTACGGCGTAGGGTATGTGTTAGGGTTAGGGTTTGGGTTAGTGTTAGGGTTAGGGCTCCGTTTAGGGTACGGGTTAGGATTAGGGTACGTGTTAGGGTTAGGGTAGGCGTTAGGGTTAGGGTACGCGTTAGTGTTAGGGTAGTTATTAAACCTATCCCACTCTCTAGATACCCCTTAGCACGTAAAGGAATATTATTTGGGGGTCCAGCCATGGAGAAGAGTTTAGACACTAGGATAAGATAAGGAACACTCCCATTATAATGAAATCACATTAGGATTCTCTTTTTAAGCTGTTCCTTAAAACACTAGTGCTTAGGAAATCTATTGGAGGCAGAAGCAGTCAAGGGTGGCCTAGGGTTAGGGTTAGGCTTAGGGTTAGGCTTAGGATACGGCTTAGGGTACGTGTTCGGCGAGGGCTTCGGGTATGGCGTAGGGTATGGGTTAGGGTTAGGGTTAGGATTAGTGTTAGTGTTAGGGCTCGGTTTAGTGTACGGCTTAGGATTAGGTTACGTGTTAGGGTTAGGGTAGGGGTTAGGGTTAGGGTACGCATTAGGGTTAGGGTAGTTATTAAACCTATCCCACTCTCTAGATACCCCTTAGCACGTAAAGGAATATTATTTGGGGGTCCAGCCATGGAGAAGAGTTTAGACACTAGGCTAAGATAAGGAACACACCCTTTATAAAGAAATCACATTAGGATTCTCTTTTTAAGCTGTTCCTTAAAACACTAGTGCTTAGGAAATCTATTGGAGGCAGAAGCAGTCAAGGGTAGCCTAGTGTTAAGGTTAGGCTTAGGCTTAGGCTAAGGGTACGGCTTAGGGTACGGGTTCGGGGAGGGCTTCGGGTACGGCGTAGGGTATGGGTTAGGGTTAGGGTTAGGGTTAGTGTTAGGGTTAGGGCTTGGTTTAGGGTACGGTTTAGGTTTAGGGCACGTGTTAGGGTTAGGGTAGGGGTTAGGGTTAGGGTACGTGTTAGTGTTAGGGTAGTTATTAAACCTATCCCACTCTCTAGATACCCCTTAGCACGTAAAGGAATATTATTTGGGGGTCCAGCCATGGAGAAGAGTTTAGACACTAGGATAAGATAAGGAACACACCCATTATAAAGAAATCACATTAGGATTCTCTTTTTAAGCTGTTCCTTAAAACACTAGTGCTTAGGAAATCTATTGGAGGCAGAAGCAGTCAAGGGTAGCCTAGGGTTATGGTTAGGCTTAGGGTTAGGCTTAGGGTACGGCTTAGGGTACGTGTTCGAGGAGGACTTTGGGTACGGCGTAGGGTATGGGTTAGGGTTAGGGTTAGGGTTAGTGTTAGGGTTAGGGTTCGGTTTAGGATACGGTTTAGGATTAGGGTACGTGTTAGTGTTAGGGTAGGGGTTAGGGTTTGGGTACGCGTTAGGGTTAGGGTAGTTATTAAACCTATCCCACTCTCTAGATACCCCTTAGCACGTAAAGGAATATTATTTGGGGGTGCAGGCATGGAGAAGAATTTAGACACTAAGATAATATAAGGAACACACCCATTATAAAGAAATCACATTAGGATTCTCTTTTTAAGCTGTTCCTTAAAACACTAGTGCTTAGGAAATCTATTGGAGGCAGAAGCAGTCAAGGGTAGCCTAGGGTTAGGGTTAGGCTTAGGGTACGGCTTAGGGTAAGGGTTCGGGGAGGGGTTCGGGTATGGCGTAGGGTATGGGTTAGGGTTAGGGTTAGGGTTAGTGTTAGGGTTAGGGCTCCGTTTAGGTTACGGGTTAGGATTAGGGTACGTGTTAGGGTTAGGGTAGGTGTTAGGGTTAGGGTACGCGTTAGTGTTAGGGTAGTTATTAAACCTATCCCACTCTCTAGATACCCCTTAGCACGTAAAGGAATATTATTTGGGGGTCCAGCCATGGAGAAGAGTTTAGACACTAGGATAAGATAAGGAACACACCCATTATAATGAAATCACATTAGGATTCTCTTTTTAAGCTGTTCCTTAAAACACTACTGCTTAGGAAATCTATTGGAGGCAGAAGCTGTCAAGGGTAGCCTAGGGTTAGGGTTAGGCTTAGGGTTAGGCTTAGGATACTGCTTAGGGTACGGGTTCGGGGAGGGCTTCGGGTACGGCGTCGGGTATGGGTTAGGGTAAGGGTTAGGGTTAGTGTTAGGGTTAGGGCTCGGTTTAGGGAACGGTTTAGGATTAGGGTACGTGTTAGGGTTAGGGTAGGGGTTAGGGTTAGGGTACGTTTTAGGGTTAGGGTAGTTATTAAACCTATCCCACTCTCTAGATACCCCTTAGCACGTAAAGAATATTATTTGGGGGTCCAGCCATGGAGAAGAGTTTAGACACTAGGATAAGATAAGGAACACACCCATTATAAAGAAATCACAAAAAAAAAAAAAAAAAAAAGAAATCACATTAGGATTCTCTTTTTATGCTGTTCCTTAAAACACTAGTGCTTAGGAAGTCTATTGGAGGCAGAAGCAGTCAAGGGTAGCCTAGGGTTAGGGTTAGGCTTATGGTTAGGCTTAGGGTACGGCTTAGGGTACGGGTTCTGGGAGGGCTTCGGGTGCGGCGTAGGGTGTGGGTTAGGGTTAGTGTTAGTGTTAGGGCTCGGTTTAGTGTATGGCTTAGGATTAGGGTACGTGTTAGGGTTAGGGTAGGGGTTAGGGTTAGGGTACGTTTTAGGGTTAGGGTAGTTATTAAACCTATCCCACTCTCTAGATACCCCTTAGCACGTAAAGGAATATTATTTGGGGGTCCAGCCATGGAGAAGAGTTTAGACACTAGGATAAGATAAGGAACACACCCATTATAAAGAAATCACATTAGGATTCTCTTTATAAGCTGTTCCTTAAAACACTAGTGCTTAGGAAATCTATTGGAGGCAGAAGCAGTCAAGGGTAGCCTAGGGTTATGGTTAGGCTTAGGGTTAGGCTTAGGGTACGGCTTAGTGTACGTGTTCGAGGTGGACTTTGGGTACGGCGTAGGGTATGGGTTAGGGTTAGGGTTAGGGTTAGTGTTAGGGTTAGGGTTCGGTTTAGGATACGGTTTAGGATTAGGGTACGTGTTAGTGTTAGGGTAGGGGTTAGGGTTTGGGTACGCGTTAGGGTTAGGGTAGTTATTAAACCTATCCCACTCTCTAGATACCCCTTAGCACGTAAAGGAATATTATTTGGGGGTGCAGCCATGGAGAAGAATTTAGACACTAAGATAATATAAGGAACACACCCATTATAAAGAAATCACATTAGGATTCTCTTTTTAAGCTGTTCCTTAAAACACTAGTGCTTAGGAAATCTATTGGAGGCAGACGCAGTCAAGGGTGGCCTAGGGTTAGGGTTAGGCATAGGGTTAGGCTTAGGATACGGCTTAGGGTACGTGTTGGGCGAGGGCTTCGGGTATGGTGTAGGGTATGGGTTAGGGTTAGGGTTAGGGTTAGTGTTAGTGTTAGGGCTCGGTTTAGTGTACGGCTTAGGATTAGGGTACGTGTTAGGGTTAGGGTAGGGGTTAGGGTTAGGGTACGCATTAGGGTTAGGGTAGTTATTAAACCTATCCCACTCTCTAGATACCCCTTAGCACGTAAAGGAATATTATTTGGGGGTCCAGCCATGGAGAAGAGTTTAGACACTAGGCTAAGATAAGGAACACACCCTTTATAAAGAAATCACTTTAGGATTCTCTTTTTAAGCTGTTCCTTAAAACACTATTGCTTAGCAAATCTATTGGAGGCAGAAGCAGTCAAGGGTAGCCTAGTGTTAAGGTTAGGCTTAGGCTTAGGCTAAGGGTACGGCTTAGGGTACGGGTTCGGGGAGGGCTTTGGGTACGGCGTAGGGTATGGGTTAGGGTTAGGGTTAGGGTTAGTGTTAGGGTTAGGGTTCGTTTTAGGATACGGTTTAGGATTAGGGTACGTGTTAGGGTTAGGGTAGGGGTTAGGGTTTGGGTACGCGTTAGGGTTAGGGTAGTTATTAAACCTATCCCACTCTCTAGATACCCTTTAGCACGTAAAGCAATATTATTTGGGGGTGCAGCCATGGAGATGAATTTAGACACTAAGATAAGATAAGGAACACACCCATTATAAAGAAATCACATTAGGATTCTCTTTTTAAGCTGTTCCTTAAAACACTAGTGCTTAGGAAATCTATTGGAGGCAGAAGCAGTCAAGGGTAGCCTAGGGTTAGGGTTAGGCTTAGGGTTAGGCTTAGGGTACGGCTTAGGGTACGTGTTCGAGGAGGACATTTGGTACGGCGTACGGTATGGGTTAGGGTTAGGGTTAGTGTTAGGGTTAGGGCTCGGTTTAGGATGCGGGTTAGGATTAGGGTACGTGTTAGTGTTAGGGTAGGGGTTAGGGTTTGTGTACGCGTTAGGGTTAGGGTAGTTATTAAACCCATCCCACTCTCTAGATACCCCTTAGGACGTAAAGGAATATTATTTGGGGGTGCAGCCATGGAGAAGAGTTTAGACACTAAGATAATATAAGGAACACACACATTATAAAGAAATCACATTAGGATTCTCTTTTTAAGCTGTTCCTTAAACCATTAGTGCTTAGGAAATCTATTGGAGGCAGAGGCAGGCAAGGGTAGCCTAGGGTTAGGGTTAGGCTTAGGGTACGGCTTAGGGTATGGGTTCGGGGAGGGGTTCGGGTATGGCGTAGGGTATGGGTTAGGGTTAGGGTTTGGGTTAGTGTTAGGGTTAGGGCTCCGTTTAGGTTACGGGTTAGGATTAGGGTACGTGTTAGGGTTAGGGTAGGGGTTAGGGTTAGGGTACGCGTTAGTGTTAGGGTAGTTATTAAACCTATCCCACTCTCTAGATACCCCTTAGCACGTAAAGGAATATTATTTGGGGGTCCAGCCATGGAGAAGAGTTTAGACACTAGGATAAGATAAGGAACACACCCATTATAATGAAATCACATTAGGATTCTCTTTTTAAGCTGTTCCTTAAAACACTAGTGCTTAGGAAATCTATTGGAGGCAGAAGCAGTCAAGGGTAGCCTAGGGATAGGGTTAGGCTTAGGGTTAGGCTTAGGGTACTGCTTAGGGTACGGGTTCGGGGAGGGCTTCGGGTACGGCGTCGGGTATCGGTTAGGGTAAGGGTTAGGGTTAGTGTTAGGGTTAGGGCTCGGTTTAGGGAACGGTTTAGGATTAGGGTACGTGTTAGGTTTAGGGTAGGGGTTAGGGTTAGGGTACGTTTTAGGGTTAGGGTAGTTATTAAACCTATCCCACTCTCTAGATACCCCATAGCACGTAAAGAATATTATTTGGGGGTCCAGCCATGGAGAAGAGGTTAGACACTAGGATAAGATAAGGAACACACCCATTATAAAGAAATAACAAAAAAAAAAAAAAAGAAATCACATTAGGATTCTCTTTTTAAGCTGTTCCTTAAACCACTAGTGCTTAGGAAATCTATTGGAGGCAGAGGCAGGCAAGGGTAGCCTAGGGTTAGGGTTAGGCTTAGGGTTAGGCTTAGGGTACGGCTTAGGGTACGTGTTCGAGGAGGACATTTGGTACGGCGTACGGTATGGGTTAGGGTTAGGGTTAGTGTTAGGGTTAGGGCTCGGTTTAGGATACGGGTTAGGATTAGGGTACGTGTTAGTGTTAGGGTAGGGGTTAGGGTTTGTGTACGCGTTAGTGTTAGGGTAGTTATTAAACCTATCCCACTCTCTAGATACCCCTTAGCACGTAAAGGAATATTATTTGGGGGTCCAGCCAAGGAGAAGAGTTTAGACACTAGGATAAGATAAGGAACACACCCATTATAAAGAAATCACAAAAAAAAAAAAAAAAAGAAATCACATTAGGATTCTCTTTTTATGCTGTTCCTTAAAACACTAGTGCTTAGGAAGTCTATTGGAGGCAGAAGCAGTCAAGGGTAGCCTAGGGTTAGGGTTAGGCTTAGGGTTAGGCTTAGGGTACGGCTTAGGGTACGGGTTCTGGGAGGGCTTCGGGTGCGGCGTATGGTGTGGGTTAGGGTTAGTGTTAGTGTTAGGGCTCGGTTTAGTGTATGGCTTAGGATTAGGGTACGTGTTAGGGTTAGGGTAGGGGTTAGGGTTAGGGTACGTTTTAGGGTTAGGGTAGTTATTAAACCTATCCCACTCTCTAGATACCCCTTAGCACGTAAAGGAATATTATTTGGGGGTCCAGCCATGGAGAAGAGTTTAGACACTAGGATAAGATAAGGAACACACCCATTATAAAGAAATCACATTAGGATTCTCTTTATAAGCTGTTCCTTAAAACACTAGTGCTTAGGAAATCTATTGGAGGCAGAAGCAGTCAAGGGTAGCCTAGGGTTATGGTTAGGCTTAGGGTTAGGCTTAGGGTACGGCTTAGGGTACGTGTTCGAGGAGGACTTTGGGTACGGCGTAGGGTATGGGTTAGGGTTAGGGTTAGGGTTAGTGTTAGGGTTAGGGTTCGGTTTAGGATACGGTTTAGGATTAGGGTACGTGTTAGTGTTAGGGTAGGGGTTAGGGTTTGGGTACGCGTTAGGGTTAGGGTAGTTATTAAACCTATCCCACTCTCTAGATACCCCTTAGCACGTAAAGGAATATTATTTGGGGGTGCAGCTATGGAGAAGAATTTAGACACTAAGATAATATAAGGAACACACCCATTATAAAGAAATCACATTAGGATTCTCTTTTTATGCTGTTCCTTAAAACACTAGTGCTTAGGAAATCTATTGGAGGCAGACGCAGTCAAGGGTGGCCTAGGGTTAGGGTTAGGCATAGGGTTAGGCTTAGGATACGGCTTAGGGTACGTGTTCGGCGAGGGCTTTGGGTATGGTGTAGGGTATGGGTTAGGGTTAGGGTTAGGGTTAGTGTTAGTGTTAGGGCTCGGTTTAGTGTACGGCTTAGGATTAGGGTACGTGTTAGGGTTAGGGTAGGGGTTAGGGTTAGGGTACGCATTAGGGTTAGGGTAGTTATTAAACCTATCCCACTCTCTAGATACCCCTTAGCACGTAAAGGAATATTATTTGGGGGTCCAGCCATGGAGAAGAGTTTAGACACTAGGCTAAGATAAGGAACACACCCTTTATAAAGAAATCACATTAGGATTCTCTTTTTAAGCTGTTCCTTAAAACACTATTGCTTAGCAAATCTATTGGAGGCAGAAGCAGTCAAGGGTAGCCTAGTGTTAAGGTTAGGCTTAGGCTTAGGCTAAGGGTACGGCTTAGGGTACGGGTTCGGGGAGGGCCTTGGGTACGGCGTAGGGTATGGGTTAGGGTTAGGGTTAGGGTTAGTGTTAGGGTTAGGGTTCGTTTTAGGATACGGTTTAGGATTAGGGTACGTGTTAGGGTTAGGGTAGGGGTTAGGGTTTGGGTACGCGTTAGGGTTAGGGTAGTTATTAAACCTATCCCACTCTCTAGATACCCTTTAGCACGTAAAGCAATATTATTTGGGGGTGCAGCCATGGAGAAGAATTTAGACACTAAGATAATATAAGGAACACACCCATTATAAAGAAATCACATTAGGATTCTCTTTTTAAGCTGTTCCTTAAAACACTAGTGCTTAGGAAATCTATTGGAGGCAGAAGCAGTCAAGGGTAGCCTAGGGTTAGGGTTAGGCTTAGGGTTAGGCTTAGGGTACGGCTTAGGGTACGTGTTCGAGGAGGACATTTGGTACGGCGTACGGTATGGGTTAGGGTTAGGGTTAGTGTTAGGGTTAGGGCTCGGTTTAGGATACGGGTTAGGATTAGGGTACGTGTTAGTGTTAGGGTAGGGGTTAGGGTTTGTGTACGCGTTAGGGTTAGGGTAGTTATTAAACCCATCCCACTCTCTAGATACCCCTTAGGACGTAAAGGAATATTATTTGGGGGTGCAGCCATGGAGAAGAGTTTAGACACTAAGATAATATAAGGAACACACACATTATAAAGAAATCACATTAGGATTCTCTTTTTAAGCTGTTCCTTAAACCATTAGTGCTTAGGAAATCTATTAGAGGCAGAGGCAGGCAAGGGTAGCCTAGGGTTAGGGTTAGGCTTAGGGTACGGCTTAGGGTATGGGTTCGGGGAGGGGTTCGGGTATGGCGTAGGGTATGGGTTAGGGTTAGGGTTTGGGTTAGTGTTAGGGTTAGGGCTCCGTTTAGGTTACGGGTTAGGATTAGGGTACGTGTTAGGGTTAGGGTAGGGGTTAGGGTTAGGGTACGCGTTAGTGTTAGGGTAGTTATTAAACCTATCCCACTCTCTAGATACCCCTTAGCACGTAAAGGAATATTATTTGGGGGTCCAGCCATGGAGAAGAGTTTAGACACTAGGCTAAGATAAGGAACACACCCTTTATAAAGAAATCACATTAGGATTCTCTTTTTAAGCTGTTCCTTAAAACACTAGTGCTTAGGAAATCTATTGGAGGCAGAAGAAGTCAAGGGTAGCCTAGGGTTAGGGTTAGGCTTAGGGTTAGGCTTAGGGTACTGCTTAGGGTACGGGTTCTGGGAGGGCTTCGGGTATGGCGTAGGGTATGGGTTAGGGTTAGGGTTAGGGTTAGTGTTAGGGTTAGGTCTTGGTTTAGGGTACGGTTTAGGTTTAGGGCACGTGTTAGGGTTAGGGTAGGGGTTAGGGTTAGGGTACGTGTTAGTGTTAGGGTAGTTATTAAACCTATCCCACTCTCTAGATACCCCTTAGCACGTAAAGGAATATTATTTGGGGGTCCAGCCATGGAGAAGAGTTTAGACACTAGGATAAGATAAGGAACACACCCATTATAAAGAAATCACATTAGGATTCTCTTTTTAAGCTGTTCCTTAAAACACTAGTGCTTAGGAAATCTATTGGAGGCAGAAGCAGTCAAGGGTAGCCTAGGGTTATGGTTAGGCTTAGGGTTAGGCTTAGGGTACGGCTTACGGTACGGGTTCGGGGAGGGCTTCGGGTGCGGCATAGGGTATAGGTAGGGTTAGGGTTAGGGTTAGTGTTAGGGTTAGGGCTCGGTTTAGGGTATTGTTTAGGATTAGGGTACGTGTTAGGGTTAGGGTAGGGGTTAGAGTTAGGGTACGCGTTAGGGTTAAGGTAGTTATTAAACCTATCCCACTCTCTAGATACCCCTTAGCACGTAAAGGAATATTATTTGGAGGTCCAGCCATGGAGAAGAGTTGAGACACTAGGATAAGATAAGGAACACACACATTATAAAGAAATCACATTAGGATTCTATTTTTAAGCTGTTCCTTAAAACACTAGTGCTTAGGAAATCTTTTGGAGGCAGAAGCATTCAAGGGTGGCCTAGGGTTAGGGTTAGGCTTAGGGTTAGGCTTAGGATACGGCTTAGGGTACGTGTTCGGCGAGGGCTTCGGGTATGGCGTAGGGTATGGGTTAGGGTTAGGGTTAGGGTTAGTGTTAGGTTTAGGGCTTGGTTTAGGGTACGGTTTAGGTTTAGGGCACGTGTTAGGGTTAGGGTAGGGGTTAGGGTAAGGGTACGTGTTAGGGTTAGGGTAGTTATTAAAACTATCCCACTCTCTAGATACCCCTTAGCACGTAAAGGAATATTATTTGGGGGTCCAGCCATGGAGAAGAGTTTAGACCTTAGGATAAGATAAGGAACACACCCATTATAAAGAAATCACATTAGGATTCCCTTTTAAGCTGTTCCTTAAAACACTAGTGCCTAGGAAATGTATTGGAGGCAGAAGCAGTCAAGGGTAGCCTAGGGTTAGGGTTAGGCTTAGGGTTAGGCTTAGGGTACGGCTTAGGGTACGTGTTCGAGGAGGACTTTGGGTACGGCGTAGGGTATGGGTTAGGGTTAGGGTTAGGGTTAGTGTTAGGGTTAGGGCTCGGTTTAGGATACGGTTTAGGATTAGGGTACGTGTTAGTGTTAGGGTTAGGGCTCGGTTTAGGATACGGTTTAGGATTAGGGTACGTGTTAGTGTTAGGGTAGTGGTTAGGGTTTGGGTACGCGTTAGGGTTAGGGTAATTTTAAACCTATCCCACTCTCTAGATACCCCTTAGCACGTAAAGGAATATTATTTGGGGGTGCAGCCATGGAAAAGAGTTTAGACACTAAGATAATATAAGGAACACACCTATTATAAAGAAATCACATTAGGATTCTCTTTTTAAGCTGTTCCTTAAAACACTATTGCTTAGCAAATCTATTGGAGGCAGAAGCAGTCAAGGGTAGCCTAGTGTTAAGGTTAGGCTTAGGCTTAGGCTAAGGATACGGCTTAGGGTACGGGTTCGGGGAGGGCTTTGGGTACGGCGTAGGGTATGGGTTAGGGTTAGGGTTAGGGTTAGTGTTAGGGTTAGGGCTTGGTTTAGGGTACGGTTTAGGTTTAGGGCACGTGTTAGGGTTAGGGTAGGGGTTAGGGTTAGGGTACGTGTTAGTGTTAGGGTAGTTATTAAACCTATCCCACTCTCTAGATACACCTTAGCACGTAAAGGAATATTATTTGGGGGTCCAGCCATGGAGAAGAGTTTAGACACTAGGATAAGATAAGGAACACACCCATTATAATGAAATCACATTAGGATTCTCTTTTTAAGCTGTTCCTTAAAACACTAGTGCTTAGGAAATCTATTGGAGGCAGAAGCAGTCAAGGGTAGCCTAGGGATAGGGTTAGGCTTAGGGTTAGGCTTAGGGTACTGCTTAGGGTACGGGTTCGGGGAGGGCTTCGGGTACGGCGTCGGGTATCGGTTAGGGTAAGGGTTAGTGTTAGTGTTAGGGTTAGGGCTCGGTTTAGGGAACGGTTTAGGATTAGGGTACGTGTTAGGGTTAGGGTAGGGGTTAGGGTTAGGGTACGTTTTAGGGTTAGGGTAGTTATTAAACCTATCCCACTCTCTAGATACCCCTTAGCACGTAAAGAATATTATTTGGGGGTCCAGCCATGGAGAAGAGTTTAGACACTAGGATAAGATAAGGAACACACCCATTATAAAGAAATAACAAAAAAAAAAAAAAAAAAAGAAATCACATTAGGATTCTCTTTTTATGCTGTTCCTTAAAACACTAGTGCTTAGGAAGTCTATTGGAGGCAGAAGCAGTCAAGGGTAGCCTAGGGTTAGGGTTAGGCTTAGGGTTAGGCTTAGGGTACGGCTTAGGGTACGGGTTCTGGGAGGGCTTTGGGTGCGGCGTAGGGTGTGGGTTAGGGTTAGTGTTAGTGTTAGGGCTCGGTTTAGTGTATGGCTTAGGATTAGGGTACGTGTTAGGGTTAGGGTAGGGGTTAGAGTTAGGGTACGCTTTAGGGTTAGGGTAGTTATTAAACCTATCCCACTCTCTAGATACCCCTTAGCACGTAAAGGAATATTATTTGGGGGTCCAGCCATGGAGAAGAGTTTAGACACTAGGCTAAGATAAGGAACACACCCTTTATAAAGAAATCACATTAGGATTCTCTTTTTAAGCTGTTCCTTAAAACACTAGTGCTTAGGAAATCTATTGGAGGCAGAAGAAGTCAAGGGTAGCCTAGGGTTAGGGTTAGGCTTAGGGTTAGGCTTAGGGTACTGCTTAGGGTACGGGTTCTGGGAGGGCTTCGGGTATGGCGTAGGGTATGGGTTAGGGTTAGGGTTAGGGTTAGTGTTAGGGTTAGGGCTTGGTTTAGGGTACGGTTTAGGTTTAGGGCACGTGTTAGGGTTAGGGTAGGGGTTAGGGTTAGGGTACGTGTTAGTGTTAGGGTAGTTATTAAACCTATCCCACTCTCTAGATACCCCTTAGCACGTAAAGGAATATTATTTGGGGGTCCAGCCATGGAGAAGAGTTTAGACACTAGGATAAGATAAGGAACACACCCATTATAAAGAAATCACATTAGGATTCTCTTTTTAAGCTGTTCCTTAAAACACTAGTGCTTAGGAAATCTATTGGAGGCAGAAGCAGTCAAGGGTAGCCTAGGGTTATGGTTAGGCTTAGGGTTAGGCTTAGGGTACGGCTTACGGTACGGGTTCGGGGAGGGCTTCGGGTGCGGCATAGGGTATAGGTAGGGTTAGGGTTAGGGTTAGTGTTAGGGTTAGGGCTCGGTTTAGGGTATTGTTTAGGATTAGGGTACGTGTTAGGGTTAGGGTAGGGGTTAGAGTTAGGGTACGCGTTAGGGTTAAGGTAGTTATTAAACCTATCCCACTCTCTAGATACCCCTTAGCACGTAAAGGAATATTATTTGGAGGTCCAGCCATGGAGAAGAGTTGAGACACTAGGATAAGATAAGGAACACACACATTATAAAGAAATCACATTAGGATTCTATTTTTAAGCTGTTCCTTAAAACACTAGTGCTTAGGAAATCTTTTGGAGGCAGAAGCATTCAAGGGTGGCCTAGGGTTAGGGTTAGGCTTAGGGTTAGGCTTAGGATACGGCTTAGGGTACGTGTTCGGCGAGGGCTTCGGGTATGGCGTAGGGTATGGGTTAGGGTTAGGGTTAGGGTTAGTGTTAGGTTTAGGGCTTGGTTTAGGGTACGGTTTAGGTTTAGGGCACGTGTTAGGGTTAGGGTAGGGGTTAGGGTAAGGGTACGTGTTAGGGTTAGGGTAGTTATTAAAACTATCCCACTCTCTAGATACCCCTTAGCACGTAAAGGAATATTATTTGGGGGTCCAGCCATGGAGAAGAGTTTAGACCTTAGGATAAGATAAGGAACACACCCATTATAAAGAAATCACATTAGGATTCCCTTTTAAGCTGTTCCTTAAAACACTAGTGCCTAGGAAATGTATTGGAGGCAGAAGCAGTCAAGGGTAGCCTAGGGTTAGGGTTAGGCTTAGGGTTAGGCTTAGGGTACGGCTTAGGGTACGTGTTCGAGGAGGACTTTGGGTACGGCGTAGGGTATGGGTTAGGGTTAGGGTTAGGGTTAGTGTTAGGGTTAGGGCTCGGTTTAGGATACGGTTTAGGATTAGGGTACGTGTTAGTGTTAGGGTTAGGGCTCGGTTTAGGATACGGTTTAGGATTAGGGTACGTGTTAGTGTTAGGGTAGTGGTTAGGGTTTGGGTACGCGTTAGGGTTAGGGTAATTTTAAACCTATCCCACTCTCTAGATACCCCTTAGCACGTAAAGGAATATTATTTGGGGGTGCAGCCATGGAAAAGAGTTTAGACACTAAGATAATATAAGGAACACACCTATTATAAAGAAATCACATTAGGATTCTCTTTTTAAGCTGTTCCTTAAAACACTATTGCTTAGCAAATCTATTGGAGGCAGAAGCAGTCAAGGGTAGCCTAGTGTTAAGGTTAGGCTTAGGCTTAGGCTAAGGATACGGCTTAGGGTACGGGTTCTGGGAGGGCTTCGGGTATGGCGTAGGGTATGGGTTAGGGTTAGGGTTAGGGTTAGTGTTAGGGTTAGGGCTTGGTTTAGGGTACGGTTTAGGTTTAGGGCACGTGTTAGGGTTAGGGTAGGGGTTAGGGTTAGGGTACGTGTTAGTGTTAGGGTAGTTATTAAACCTATCCCACTCTCTAGATACACCTTAGCACGTAAAGGAATATTATTTGGGGGTCCAGCCATGGAGAAGAGTTTAGACACTAGGATAAGATAAGGAACACACCCATTATAATGAAATCACATTAGGATTCTCTTTTTAAGCTGTTCCTTAAAACACTAGTGCTTAGGAAATCTATTGGAGGCAGAAGCAGTCAAGGGTAGCCTAGGGATAGGGTTAGGCTTAGGGTTAGGCTTAGGGTACTGCTTAGGGTACGGGTTCGGGGAGGGCTTCGGGTACGGCGTCGGGTATCGGTTAGGGTAAGGGTTAGTGTTAGTGTTAGGGTTAGGGCTCGGTTTAGGGAACGGTTTAGGATTAGGGTACGTGTTAGGGTTAGGGTAGGGGTTAGGGTTAGGGTACGTTTTAGGGTTAGGGTAGTTATTAAACCTATCCCACTCTCTAGATACCCCTTAGCACGTAAAGAATATTATTTGGGGGTCCAGCCATGGAGAAGAGTTTAGACACTAGGATAAGATAAGGAACACACCCATTATAAAGAAATAACAAAAAAAAAAAAAAAAAAAGAAATCACATTAGGATTCTCTTTTTATGCTGTTCCTTAAAACACTAGTGCTTAGGAAGTCTATTGGAGGCAGAAGCAGTCAAGGGTAGCCTAGGGTTAGGGTTAGGCTTAGGGTTAGGCTTAGGGTACGGCTTAGGGTACGGGTTCTGGGAGGGCTTTGGGTGCGGCGTAGGGTGTGGGTTAGGGTTAGTGTTAGTGTTAGGGCTCGGTTTAGTGTATGGCTTAGGATTAGGGTACGTGTTAGGGTTAGGGTAGGGGTTAGAGTTAGGGTACGCTTTAGGGTTAGGGTAGTTATTAAACCTATCCCACTCTCTAGATACCCCTTAGCACGTAAAGGAATATTATTTGGGGGTCCAGCCATGGAGAAGAGTTTAGACACTAGGCTAAGATAAGGAACACACCCTTTATAAAGAAATCACATTAGGATTCTCTTTTTAAGCTGTTCCTTAAAACACTAGTGCTTAGGAAATCTATTGGAGGCAGAAGAAGTCAAGGGTAGCCTAGGGTTAGGGTTAGGCTTAGGGTTAGGCTTAGGGTACTGCTTAGGGTACGGGTTCTGGGAGGGCTTCGGGTATGGCGTAGGGTATGGGTTAGGGTTAGGGTTAGGGTTAGTGTTAGGGTTAGGGCTTGGTTTAGGGTACGGTTTAGGTTTAGGGCACGTGTTAGGGTTAGGGTAGGGGTTAGGGTTAGGGTACGTGTTAGTGTTAGGGTAGTTATTAAACCTATCCCACTCTCTAGATACCCCTTAGCACGTAAAGGAATATTATTTGGGGGTCCAGCCATGGAGAAGAGTTTAGACACTAGGATAAGATAAGGAACACACCCATTATAAAGAAATCACATTAGGATTCTCTTTTTAAGCTGTTCCTTAAAACACTAGTGCTTAGGAAATCTATTGGAGGCAGAAGCAGTCAAGGGTAGCCTAGGGTTATGGTTAGGCTTAGGGTTAGGCTTAGGGTACGGCTTACGGTACGGGTTCGGGGAGGGCTTCGGGTGCGGCATAGGGTATAGGTAGGGTTAGGGTTAGGGTTAGTGTTAGGGTTAGGGCTCGGTTTAGGGTATTGTTTAGGATTAGGGTACGTGTTAGGGTTAGGGTAGGGGTTAGAGTTAGGGTACGCGTTAGGGTTAAGGTAGTTATTAAACCTATCCCACTCTCTAGATACCCCTTAGCACGTAAAGGAATATTATTTGGAGGTCCAGCCATGGAGAAGAGTTGAGACACTAGGATAAGATAAGGAACACACACATTATAAAGAAATCACATTAGGATTCTATTTTTAAGCTGTTCCTTAAAACACTAGTGCTTAGGAAATCTTTTGGAGGCAGAAGCATTCAAGGGTGGCCTAGGGTTAGGGTTAGGCTTAGGGTTAGGCTTAGGATACGGCTTAGGGTACGTGTTCGGCGAGGGCTTCGGGTATGGCGTAGGGTATGGGTTAGGGTTAGGGTTAGGGTTAGTGTTAGGTTTAGGGCTTGGTTTAGGGTACGGTTTAGGTTTAGGGCACGTGTTAGGGTTAGGGTAGGGGTTAGGGTAAGGGTACGTGTTAGGGTTAGGGTAGTTATTAAAACTATCCCACTCTCTAGATACCCCTTAGCACGTAAAGGAATATTATTTGGGGGTCCAGCCATGGAGAAGAGTTTAGACCTTAGGATAAGATAAGGAACACACCCATTATAAAGAAATCACATTAGGATTCCCTTTTAAGCTGTTCCTTAAAACACTAGTGCCTAGGAAATCTATTGGAGGCAGAAGCAGTCAAGGGTAGCCTAGGGTTAGGGTTAGGCTTAGGGTTAGGCTTAGGGTACGGCTTAGGGTACGTGTTCGAGGAGGACTTTGGGTACGGCGTAGGGTATGGGTTAGGGTTAGGGTTAGGGTTAGTGTTAGGGTTAGGGCTCGGTTTAGGATACGGTTTAGGATTAGGGTACGTGTTAGTGTTAGGGTTAGGGCTCGGTTTAGGATACGGTTTAGGATTAGGGTACGTGTTAGTGTTAGGGTAGTGGTTAGGGTTTGGGTACGCGTTAGGGTTAGGGTAATTTTAAACCTATCCCACTCTCTAGATACCCCTTAGCACGTAAAGGAATATTATTTGGGGGTGCAGCCATGGAAAAGAGTTTAGACACTAAGATAATATAAGGAACACACCTATTATAAAGAAATCACATTAGGATTCTCTTTTTAAGCTGTTCCTTAAAACACTATTGCTTAGCAAATCTATTGGAGGCAGAAGCAGTCAAGGGTAGCCTAGTGTTAAGGTT
>NW_028124448.1:0-60456 GCF_965194825.1 Balaenoptera physalus | reverse complement strand
GCATTTCTCAGCAATGTATCGTTGGGAACAGCTAGATGCCGAGCCAGGGGCAGTGAAGGGCTTATTTGCTTAAAGCTGTAAATTGTGGCAAGTTGAAACAACGGAAGTATCTCCCTTCTAAAGCACCTTTAAGGTACAAAATAGAGAAAGAACGAGCAGGGTTAAGGCTCTGAGGACCCTGTTAAAATAAGGCTTGAAGGGAAACTTTATTTTCCTCTTTGGGATTTAGAGACTTGTGGGCTCCATTCCCCCTAACTCTTTAGTTGCACATATTCTCTTCATAGCACAATTGCCTTTGTGATGACAAGTGAGTTTCTAGGAATGAAATATGGAGGTTGCCATTCTTTCGTAGCTGATCATCCTTTGGTACTCTGTAATGAACTGGCGAGCCCATTGAACACTAGCTTCAAGCTAAAGTTCCCCTTGGTTCATGCCGCAGGTTGCAGGCTTCAGAATCCATGTAGCGTTATTCAGTGTGGTTCTTGAGCTCTCGGAAGCATTCCAGGTCTCTTAGTACAGGCGGGTCTGTACTAGGACGAGAAAACTACAGGCAGGATGGCCTGTGTGTTTGGTGAGTTGTGAGCAGTGCACCACTGGGAACAGCTAGATGCCGAGTCATGGGAAGTGATTGGCTTCTTTTCTTACACTCCAAAAAGTAGTCAGTTGAAACAACTCAAGTATCTCCCTTCTAAAGCACCTTGGAAGTACAACGTAGAGAAAGAAACAGCAGAGACAAGGCTCTGTGGGCCCTTTTGTATATGAGGCTTGAAGGGAAACTTTATGTTCCTCATTGGGATTTAGAGAGTTTCGGGCTCAATTCTCCCTGAGAAACACTGTAGTTGCACATGTTCTCTTCATAGCAGAGTTGTCTTTGTGATGACAAGTGAGTTTCTAGGAAAGAAATATGGAGGTTGCCATTCTTTGGTAGCTGCTCATCCTTCCGTAATCTGTAGTGAATGGGCGACCCTAAAGAACACTAGCCTCAAGCTAACTTTCCTCTTGTATCATGCCGCAGGTTGCAGGCAGCAGACTCCATGTAGCGTTATTTATTGTGGTTCTTGAGCTCCAGGTAGCATTCCAGGTCTCTTAGGACTGGCGGGTCAACACTAGGATGAGCAATGTATTAGAAGGACGGCCGGTGTGTTTGGGCCTTTATGAGCAATGCAGCTTTGGAAGAGCTAGATGCCGAGTCACAGGCTGTGAAGGGCTTCTTTGCTTAAACCTCTTCATTTTTGCAAGTTGAAAGAACTCATGTATCTCCCTTCTTAAGCACCTTGTGGGTACAAAGTAGAGAAAGAATCAGCAAGGTCAATGCTCTGCTGGCCCCTTTGAAGATAAGTCTTGAAGGGAAACTTCATTTTCCTCTTTGGCATTTAGAGAGTTGGGGGCTCAATTCTCCCTGAGAAACACTGTGTAGTTGCACGAGGTCTCTTCATAGCACAATTGCCTTTGTGACCACAAGTGAGTTTCTAGGAAAGAAACTCGGAGTTTGCCATTCTTTGCTGGTGCTCGTCCTTTGGTAATCTTCAGTGAATTGGTGACCCCGTTTGAGCACTAGCCTCAAGCTAACGTTCCTCTTCTATCATGCCACTTGTTGCCATGCAGCACAATCTCTGTAGCCTTATTCAGTGTGGTTCTGGAGCTCTAGGAAGCATTCCAGGTCTCTTAGTACTGGCGGATCTGCTCGACCTTGAGAAACGATACAAGAAGGATGGCCTGTGTGTTTGGGGAGTTGTGAGCAGTGCACCGTTGGGAACACCTAGATGCCGAGACATGGGAGGTGAAGGGGTTTTTTGTGAAACCTGTAGAATGTGGCAACTTGAAACAACTCAAGTATCTCCCTTCGAAAGCACGTTGGAGGTACTAAATAGAGGAAGAAGCATGAGAGTCAGGGCTCTGCGGGCCATTTTGAATATAAGGCTGAAGGGAAACTTTATTTTCCTTATTGGCCTTTAGAGAGCTGTGGGCTCAGTTCTCCCTGAGAAACTCTTTACTTGCGCATGTTCTCTTCATAGCACAATTGGCTTAGTGATGACAAGTGAGTTGCTAGGAGAGAAACTTGGAGGTTGCCATTCCTTGGTAGCTGCTCATCCTTCAGTAATCTGTAGTGAACTGGCGACCCCATTGAACACTAGCCTCAAGCTAACTTTCCTCTGGTATCATGCCACTGTTTGGCATGCAGCAGAATCCATGTAGCTTTATTCAGTGTGGTTCTTTAGCTCTAGGAAGCCTTCCAGGTCTCAGTAATGGTGGGTCTGCACGAGGAGGAGAAACGTCCTAGAAGGACGGCCTGTGTGTTTGGGCATTTCTCAGCAATGTATCGTTGGGAACAGCTAGATGCCGAGCCAGGGGCAGTGAAGGGCTTATTTGCTTAAAGCTGTAAATTGTGGCAAGTTGAAACAACGGAAGTATCTCCCTTCTAAAGCACCTTTAAGGTACAAAATAGAGAAAGAACGAGCAGGGTTAAGGCTCTGAGGACCCTGTTAAAATAAGGCTTGAAGGGAAACTTTATTTTCCTCTTTGGGATTTAGAGACTTGTGGGCTCCATTCCCCCTAACTCTTTAGTTGCACATATTCTCTTCATAGCACAATTGCCTTTGTGATGACAAGTGAGTTTCTAGGAATGAAATATGGAGGTTGCCATTCTTTCGTAGCTGATCATCCTTTGGTACTCTGTAATGAACTGGCGAGCCCATTGAACACTAGCTTCAAGCTAAAGTTCCCCTTGGTTCATGCCGCAGGTTGCAGGCTTCAGAATCCATGTAGCGTTATTCAGTGTGGTTCTTGAGCTCTCGGAAGCATTCCAGGTCTCTTAGTACAGGCGGGTCTGTACTAGGACGAGAAAACTACAGGCAGGATGGCCTGTGTGTTTGGTGAGTTGTGAGCAGTGCACCACTGGGAACAGCTAGATGCCGAGTCATGGGAAGTGATTGGCTTCTTTTCTTACACTCCAAAAAGTAGTCAGTTGAAACAACTCAAGTATCTCCCTTCTAAAGCACCTTGGAAGTACAACGTAGAGAAAGAAACAGCAGAGACAAGGCTCTGTGGGCCCTTTTGTATATGAGGCTTGAAGGGAAACTTTATGTTCCTCATTGGGATTTAGAGAGTTTCGGGCTCAATTCTCCCTGAGAAACACTGTAGTTGCACATGTTCTCTTCATAGCAGAGTTGTCTTTGTGATGACAAGTGAGTTTCTAGGAAAGAAATATGGAGGTTGCCATTCTTTGGTAGCTGCTCATCCTTCCGTAATCTGTAGTGAATGGGCGACCCTAAAGAACACTAGCCTCAAGCTAACTTTCCTCTTGTATCATGCCGCAGGTTGCAGGCAGCAGACTCCATGTAGCGTTATTTATTGTGGTTCTTGAGCTCCAGGTAGCATTCCAGGTCTCTTAGGACTGGCGGGTCAACACTAGGATGAGCAATGTATTAGAAGGACGGCCGGTGTGTTTGGGCCTTTATGAGCAATGCAGCTTTGGAAGAGCTAGATGCCGAGTCACAGGCTGTGAAGGGCTTCTTTGCTTAAACCTCTTCATTTTTGCAAGTTGAAAGAACTCATGTATCTCCCTTCTTAAGCACCTTGTGGGTACAAAGTAGAGAAAGAATCAGCAAGGTCAATGCTCTGCTGGCCCCTTTGAAGATAAGTCTTGAAGGGAAACTTCATTTTCCTCTTTGGCATTTAGAGAGTTGGGGGCTCAATTCTCCCTGAGAAACACTGTGTAGTTGCACGAGGTCTCTTCATAGCACAATTGCCTTTGTGACCACAAGTGAGTTTCTAGGAAAGAAACTCGGAGTTTGCCATTCTTTGCTGGTGCTCGTCCTTTGGTAATCTTCAGTGAATTGGTGACCCCGTTTGAGCACTAGCCTCAAGCTAACGTTCCTCTTCTATCATGCCACTTGTTGCCATGCAGCACAATCTCTGTAGCCTTATTCAGTGTGGTTCTGGAGCTCTAGGAAGCATTCCAGGTCTCTTAGTACTGGCGGATCTGCTCGACCTTGAGAAACGATACAAGAAGGATGGCCTGTGTGTTTGGGGAGTTGTGAGCAGTGCACCGTTGGGAACACCTAGATGCCGAGACATGGGAGGTGAAGGGGTTTTTTGTGAAACCTGTAGAATGTGGCAACTTGAAACAACTCAAGTATCTCCCTTCGAAAGCACGTTGGAGGTACTAAATAGAGGAAGAAGCATGAGAGTCAGGGCTCTGCGGGCCATTTTGAATATAAGGCTGAAGGGAAACTTTATTTTCCTTATTGGCCTTTAGAGAGCTGTGGGCTCAGTTCTCCCTGAGAAACTCTTTACTTGCGCATGTTCTCTTCATAGCACAATTGGCTTAGTGATGACAAGTGAGTTGCTAGGAGAGAAACTTGGAGGTTGCCATTCCTTGGTAGCTGCTCATCCTTCAGTAATCTGTAGTGAACTGGCGACCCCATTGAACACTAGCCTCAAGCTAACTTTCCTCTGGTATCATGCCACTGTTTGGCATGCAGCAGAATCCATGTAGCTTTATTCAGTGTGGTTCTTTAGCTCTAGGAAGCCTTCCAGGTCTCAGTAATGGTGGGTCTGCACGAGGAGGAGAAACGTCCTAGAAGGACGGCCTGTGTGTTTGGGCATTTCTCAGCAATGTATCGTTGGGAACAGCTAGATGCCGAGCCAGGGGCAGTGAAGGGCTTATTTGCTTAAAGCTGTAAATTGTGGCAAGTTGAAACAACGGAAGTATCTCCCTTCTAAAGCACCTTTAAGGTACAAAATAGAGAAAGAACGAGCAGGGTTAAGGCTCTGAGGACCCTGTTAAAATAAGGCTTGAAGGGAAACTTTATTTTCCTCTTTGGGATTTAGAGACTTGTGGGCTCCATTCCCCCTAACTCTTTAGTTGCACATATTCTCTTCATAGCACAATTGCCTTTGTGATGACAAGTGAGTTTCTAGGAATGAAATATGGAGGTTGCCATTCTTTCGTAGCTGATCATCCTTTGGTACTCTGTAATGAACTGGCGAGCCCATTGAACACTAGCTTCAAGCTAAAGTTCCCCTTGGTTCATGCCGCAGGTTGCAGGCTTCAGAATCCATGTAGCGTTATTCAGTGTGGTTCTTGAGCTCTCGGAAGCATTCCAGGTCTCTTAGTACAGGCGGGTCTGTACTAGGACGAGAAAACTACAGGCAGGATGGCCTGTGTGTTTGGTGAGTTGTGAGCAGTGCACCACTGGGAACAGCTAGATGCCGAGTCATGGGAAGTGATTGGCTTCTTTTCTTACACTCCAAAAAGTAGTCAGTTGAAACAACTCAAGTATCTCCCTTCTAAAGCACCTTGGAAGTACAACGTAGAGAAAGAAACAGCAGAGACAAGGCTCTGTGGGCCCTTTTGTATATGAGGCTTGAAGGGAAACTTTATGTTCCTCATTGGGATTTAGAGAGTTTCGGGCTCAATTCTCCCTGAGAAACACTGTAGTTGCACATGTTCTCTTCATAGCAGAGTTGTCTTTGTGATGACAAGTGAGTTTCTAGGAAAGAAATATGGAGGTTGCCATTCTTTGGTAGCTGCTCATCCTTCCGTAATCTGTAGTGAATGGGCGACCCTAAAGAACACTAGCCTCAAGCTAACTTTCCTCTTGTATCATGCCGCAGGTTGCAGGCAGCAGACTCCATGTAGCGTTATTTATTGTGGTTCTTGAGCTCCAGGTAGCATTCCAGGTCTCTTAGGACTGGCGGGTCAACACTAGGATGAGCAATGTATTAGAAGGACGGCCGGTGTGTTTGGGCCTTTATGAGCAATGCAGCTTTGGAAGAGCTAGATGCCGAGTCACAGGCTGTGAAGGGCTTCTTTGCTTAAACCTCTTCATTTTTGCAAGTTGAAAGAACTCATGTATCTCCCTTCTTAAGCACCTTGTGGGTACAAAGTAGAGAAAGAATCAGCAAGGTCAATGCTCTGCTGGCCCCTTTGAAGATAAGTCTTGAAGGGAAACTTCATTTTCCTCTTTGGCATTTAGAGAGTTGGGGGCTCAATTCTCCCTGAGAAACACTGTGTAGTTGCACGAGGTCTCTTCATAGCACAATTGCCTTTGTGACCACAAGTGAGTTTCTAGGAAAGAAACTCGGAGTTTGCCATTCTTTGCTGGTGCTCGTCCTTTGGTAATCTTCAGTGAATTGGTGACCCCGTTTGAGCACTAGCCTCAAGCTAACGTTCCTCTTCTATCATGCCACTTGTTGCCATGCAGCACAATCTCTGTAGCCTTATTCAGTGTGGTTCTGGAGCTCTAGGAAGCATTCCAGGTCTCTTAGTACTGGCGGATCTGCTCGACCTTGAGAAACGATACAAGAAGGATGGCCTGTGTGTTTGGGGAGTTGTGAGCAGTGCACCGTTGGGAACACCTAGATGCCGAGACATGGGAGGTGAAGGGGTTTTTTGTGAAACCTGTAGAATGTGGCAACTTGAAACAACTCAAGTATCTCCCTTCGAAAGCACGTTGGAGGTACTAAATAGAGGAAGAAGCATGAGAGTCAGGGCTCTGCGGGCCATTTTGAATATAAGGCTGAAGGGAAACTTTATTTTCCTTATTGGCCTTTAGAGAGCTGTGGGCTCAGTTCTCCCTGAGAAACTCTTTACTTGCGCATGTTCTCTTCATAGCACAATTGGCTTAGTGATGACAAGTGAGTTGCTAGGAGAGAAACTTGGAGGTTGCCATTCCTTGGTAGCTGCTCATCCTTCAGTAATCTGTAGTGAACTGGCGACCCCATTGAACACTAGCCTCAAGCTAACTTTCCTCTGGTATCATGCCACTGTTTGGCATGCAGCAGAATCCATGTAGCTTTATTCAGTGTGGTTCTTTAGCTCTAGGAAGCCTTCCAGGTCTCAGTAATGGTGGGTCTGCACGAGGAGGAGAAACGTCCTAGAAGGACGGCCTGTGTGTTTGGGCATTTCTCAGCAATGTATCGTTGGGAACAGCTAGATGCCGAGCCAGGGGCAGTGAAGGGCTTATTTGCTTAAAGCTGTAAATTGTGGCAAGTTGAAACAACGGAAGTATCTCCCTTCTAAAGCACCTTTAAGGTACAAAATAGAGAAAGAACGAGCAGGGTTAAGGCTCTGAGGACCCTGTTAAAATAAGGCTTGAAGGGAAACTTTATTTTCCTCTTTGGGATTTAGAGACTTGTGGGCTCCATTCCCCCTAACTCTTTAGTTGCACATATTCTCTTCATAGCACAATTGCCTTTGTGATGACAAGTGAGTTTCTAGGAATGAAATATGGAGGTTGCCATTCTTTCGTAGCTGATCATCCTTTGGTACTCTGTAATGAACTGGCGAGCCCATTGAACACTAGCTTCAAGCTAAAGTTCCCCTTGGTTCATGCCGCAGGTTGCAGGCTTCAGAATCCATGTAGCGTTATTCAGTGTGGTTCTTGAGCTCTCGGAAGCATTCCAGGTCTCTTAGTACAGGCGGGTCTGTACTAGGACGAGAAAACTACAGGCAGGATGGCCTGTGTGTTTGGTGAGTTGTGAGCAGTGCACCACTGGGAACAGCTAGATGCCGAGTCATGGGAAGTGATTGGCTTCTTTTCTTACACTCCAAAAAGTAGTCAGTTGAAACAACTCAAGTATCTCCCTTCTAAAGCACCTTGGAAGTACAACGTAGAGAAAGAAACAGCAGAGACAAGGCTCTGTGGGCCCTTTTGTATATGAGGCTTGAAGGGAAACTTTATGTTCCTCATTGGGATTTAGAGAGTTTCGGGCTCAATTCTCCCTGAGAAACACTGTAGTTGCACATGTTCTCTTCATAGCAGAGTTGTCTTTGTGATGACAAGTGAGTTTCTAGGAAAGAAATATGGAGGTTGCCATTCTTTGGTAGCTGCTCATCCTTCCGTAATCTGTAGTGAATGGGCGACCCTAAAGAACACTAGCCTCAAGCTAACTTTCCTCTTGTATCATGCCGCAGGTTGCAGGCAGCAGACTCCATGTAGCGTTATTTATTGTGGTTCTTGAGCTCCAGGTAGCATTCCAGGTCTCTTAGGACTGGCGGGTCAACACTAGGATGAGCAATGTATTAGAAGGACGGCCGGTGTGTTTGGGCCTTTATGAGCAATGCAGCTTTGGAAGAGCTAGATGCCGAGTCACAGGCTGTGAAGGGCTTCTTTGCTTAAACCTCTTCATTTTTGCAAGTTGAAAGAACTCATGTATCTCCCTTCTTAAGCACCTTGTGGGTACAAAGTAGAGAAAGAATCAGCAAGGTCAATGCTCTGCTGGCCCCTTTGAAGATAAGTCTTGAAGGGAAACTTCATTTTCCTCTTTGGCATTTAGAGAGTTGGGGGCTCAATTCTCCCTGAGAAACACTGTGTAGTTGCACGAGGTCTCTTCATAGCACAATTGCCTTTGTGACCACAAGTGAGTTTCTAGGAAAGAAACTCGGAGTTTGCCATTCTTTGCTGGTGCTCGTCCTTTGGTAATCTTCAGTGAATTGGTGACCCCGTTTGAGCACTAGCCTCAAGCTAACGTTCCTCTTCTATCATGCCACTTGTTGCCATGCAGCACAATCTCTGTAGCCTTATTCAGTGTGGTTCTGGAGCTCTAGGAAGCATTCCAGGTCTCTTAGTACTGGCGGATCTGCTCGACCTTGAGAAACGATACAAGAAGGATGGCCTGTGTGTTTGGGGAGTTGTGAGCAGTGCACCGTTGGGAACACCTAGATGCCGAGACATGGGAGGTGAAGGGGTTTTTTGTGAAACCTGTAGAATGTGGCAACTTGAAACAACTCAAGTATCTCCCTTCGAAAGCACGTTGGAGGTACTAAATAGAGGAAGAAGCATGAGAGTCAGGGCTCTGCGGGCCATTTTGAATATAAGGCTGAAGGGAAACTTTATTTTCCTTATTGGCCTTTAGAGAGCTGTGGGCTCAGTTCTCCCTGAGAAACTCTTTACTTGCGCATGTTCTCTTCATAGCACAATTGGCTTAGTGATGACAAGTGAGTTGCTAGGAGAGAAACTTGGAGGTTGCCATTCCTTGGTAGCTGCTCATCCTTCAGTAATCTGTAGTGAACTGGCGACCCCATTGAACACTAGCCTCAAGCTAACTTTCCTCTGGTATCATGCCACTGTTTGGCATGCAGCAGAATCCATGTAGCTTTATTCAGTGTGGTTCTTTAGCTCTAGGAAGCCTTCCAGGTCTCAGTAATGGTGGGTCTGCACGAGGAGGAGAAACGTCCTAGAAGGACGGCCTGTGTGTTTGGGCATTTCTCAGCAATGTATCGTTGGGAACAGCTAGATGCCGAGCCAGGGGCAGTGAAGGGCTTATTTGCTTAAACCTGTAAATTGTGGCAAGTTGAAACAACGGAAGTATCTCCCTTCTAAAGCACCTTTAAGGTACAAAATAGAGAAAGAACGAGCAGGGTTAAGGCTCTGAGGACCCTGTTAAAATAAGGCTTGAAGGGAAACTTTATTTTCCTCTTTGGGATTTAGAGACTTGTGGGCTCCATTCCCCCTAACTCTTTAGTTGCACATATTCTCTTCGTAGCACAATTGCCTTTGTGATGACAAGTGAGTTTCTAGGAATGAAATATGGAGGTTGCCATTCTTTCGTAGCTGATCATCCTTTGGTACTCTGTAATGAACTGGCGAGCCCATTGAACACTAGCTTCAAGCTAAAGTTCCCCTTGGTTCATGCCGCGGGTTGCAGGCTTCAGAATCCATGTAGCGTTATTCAGTGTGGTTCTTGAGCTCTCGGAAGCATTCCAGGTCTCTTAGTACAGGCGGGTCTGTACTAGGACGAGAAAACTACAGGCAGGATGGCCTGTGTGTTTGGTGAGTTGTGAGCAGTGCACCACTGGGAACAGCTAGATGCCGAGTCATGGGAAGTGATTGGCTTCTTTTCTTACACTCCAAAAAGTAGTCAGTTGAAACAACTCAAGTATCTCCCTTCTAAAGCACCTTGGACGTACAACGTAGAGAAAGAAACAGCAGAGACAAGGCTCTGTGGGCCCTTTTGTATATGAGGCTTGAAGGGAAACTTTATGTTCCTCATTGGGATTTAGAGAGTTTCGGGCTCAATTCTCCCTGAGAAACACTGTAGTTGCACATGTTCTCTTCATAGCAGAGTTGTCTTTGTGATGACAAGTGAGTTTCTAGGAAAGAAATATGGAGGTTGCCATTCTTTGGTAGCTGCTCATCCTTCCGTAATCTGTAGTGAATGGGCGACCCTAAAGAACACTAGCCTCAAGCTAACTTTCCTCTTGTATCATGCCGCAGGTTGCAGGCAGCAGACTCCATGTAGCGTTATTTATTGTGGTTCTTGAGCTCCAGGTAGCATTCCAGGTCTCTTAGGACTGGCGGGTCAACACTAGGATGAGCAATGTATTAGAAGGACGGCCGGTGTGTTTGGGCCTTTATGAGCAATGCAGCTTTGGAAGAGCTAGATGCCGAGTCACAGGCTGTGAAGGGCTTCTTTGCTTAAACCTCTTCATTTTTGCAAGTTGAAAGAACTCATGTATCTCCCTTCTTAAGCACCTTGTGGGTACAAAGTAGAGAAAGAATCAGCAAGGTCAATGCTCTGCTGGCCCCTTTGAAGATAAGTCTTGAAGGGAAACTTCATTTTCCTCTTTGGCATTTAGAGAGTTGGGGGCTCAATTCTCCCTGAGAAACACTGTGTAGTTGCACGAGGTCTCTTCATAGCACAATTGCCTTTGTGACCACAAGTGAGTTTCTAGGAAAGAAACTCGGAGTTTGCCATTCTTTGCTGGTGCTCGTCCTTTGGTAATCTTCAGTGAATTGGTGACCCCGTTTGAGCACTAGCCTCAAGCTAACGTTCCTCTTCTATCATGCCACTTGTTGCCATGCAGCACAATCTCTGTAGCCTTATTCAGTGTGGTTCTGGAGCTCTAGGAAGCATTCCAGGTCTCTTAGTACTGGCGGATCTGCTCGACCTTGAGAAACGATACAAGAAGGATGGCCTGTGTGTTTGGGGAGTTGTGAGCAGTGCACCGTTGGGAACACCTAGATGCCGAGACATGGGAGGTGAAGGGGTTTTTTGTGAAACCTGTAGAATGTGGCAACTTGAAACAACTCAAGTATCTCCCTTCGAAAGCACGTTGGAGGTACTAAATAGAGGAAGAAGCATGAGAGTCAGGGCTCTGCGGGCCATTTTGAATATAAGGCTGAAGGGAAACTTTATTTTCCTTATTGGCCTTTAGAGAGCTGTGGGCTCAGTTCTCCCTGAGAAACTCTTTACTTGCGCATGTTCTCTTCATAGCACAATTGGCTTAGTGATGACAAGTGAGTTGCTAGGAGAGAAACTTGGAGGTTGCCATTCCTTGGTAGCTGCTCATCCTTCAGTAATCTGTAGTGAACTGGCGACCCCATTGAACACTAGCCTCAAGCTAACTTTCCTCTGGTATCATGCCACTGTTTGGCATGCAGCAGAATCCATGTAGCTTTATTCAGTGTGGTTCTTTAGCTCTAGGAAGCCTCCCAGGTCTCAGTAATGGTGGGTCTGCACGAGGAGGAGAAACGTCCTAGAAGGACGGCCTGTGTGTTTGGGCATTTCTCAGCAATGTATCGTTGGGAACAGCTAGATGCCGAGCCAGGGGCAGTGAAGGGCTTATTTGCTTAAACCTGTAAATTGTGGCAAGTTGAAACAACGGAAGTATCTCCCTTCTAAAGCACCTTTAAGGTACAAAATAGAGAAAGAACGAGCAGGGTTAAGGCTCTGAGGACCCTGTTAAAATAAGGCTTGAAGGGAAACTTTATTTTCCTCTTTGGGATTTAGAGAGTTGTGGGCTCCATTCCCCCTAACTCTTTAGTTGCACATATTCTCTTCATAGCACAATTGCCTTTGTGATGACAAGTGAGTTTCTAGGAATGAAATATGGAGGTTGCCATTCTTTCGTAGCTGATCATCCTTTGGTACTCTGTAATGAACTGGCGAGCCCATTGAACACTAGCTTCAAGCTAAAGTTCCCCTTGGTTCATGCCGCGGGTTGCAGGCTTCAGAATCCATGTAGCGTTATTCAGTGTGGTTCTTGAGCTCTCGGAAGCATTCCAGGTCTCTTAGTACAGGCGGGTCTGTACTAGGACGAGAAAACTACAGGCAGGATGGCCTGTGTGTTTGGTGAGTTGTGAGCAGTGCACCACTGGGAACAGCTAGATGCCGAGTCATGGGAAGTGATTGGCTTCTTTTCTTACACTCCAAAAAGTAGTCAGTTGAAACAACTCAAGTATCTCCCTTCTAAAGCACCTTGGAAGTACAACGTAGAGAAAGAAACAGCAGAGACAAGGCTCTGTGGGCCCTTTTGTATATGAGGCTTGAAGGGAAACTTTATGTTCCTCATTGGGATTTAGAGAGTTTCGGGCTCAATTCTCCCTGAGAAACACTGTAGTTGCACATGTTCTCTTCATAGCAGAGTTGTCTTTGTGATGACAAGTGAGTTTCTAGGAAAGAAATATGGAGGTTGCCATTCTTTGGTAGCTGCTCATCCTTCCGTAATCTGTAGTGAATGGGCGACCCTAAAGAACACTAGCCTCAAGCTAACTTTCCTCTTGTATCATGCCGCAGGTTGCAGGCAGCAGACTCCATGTAGCGTTATTTATTGTGGTTCTTGAGCTCCAGGTAGCATTCCAGGTCTCTTAGGACTGGCGGGTCAACACTAGGATGAGCAATGTATTAGAAGGACGGCCGGTGTGTTTGGGCCTTTATGAGCAACGCAGCTTTGGAAGAGCTAGATGCCGAGTCACAGGCTGTGAAGGGCTTCTTTGCTTAAACCTCTTCATTTTTGCAAGTTGAAAGAACTCATGTATCTCCCTTCTTAAGCACCTTGTGGGTACAAAGTAGAGAAAGAATCAGCAAGGTCAATGCTCTGCTGGCCCCTTTGAAGATAAGTCTTGAAGGGAAACTTCATTTTCCTCTTTGGCATTTAGAGAGTTGGGGGCTCAATTCTCCCTGAGAAACACTGTGTAGTTGCACGAGGTCTCTTCATAGCACAATTGCCTTTGTGACCACAAGTGAGTTTCTAGGAAAGAAACTCGGAGTTTGCCATTCTTTGCTGGTGCTCGTCCTTTGGTAATCTTCAGTGAATTGGTGACCCCGTTTGAGCACTAGCCTCAAGCTAACGTTCCTCTTCTATCATGCCACTTGTTGCCATGCAGCACAATCTCTGTAGCCTTATTCAGTGTGGTTCTGGAGCTCTAGGAAGCATTCCAGGTCTCTTAGTACTGGCGGATCTGCTCGACCTTGAGAAACGATACAAGAAGGATGGCCTGTGTGTTTGGGGAGTTGTGAGCAGTGCACCGTTGGGAACACCTAGATGCCGAGACATGGGAGGTGAAGGGGTTTTTTGTGAAACCTGTAGAATGTGGCAACTTGAAACAACTCAAGTATCTCCCTTCGAAAGCACGTTGGAGGTACTAAATAGAGGAAGAAGCATGAGAGTCAGGGCTCTGCGGGCCATTTTGAATATAAGGCTGAAGGGAAACTTTATTTTCCTTATTGGCCTTTAGAGAGCTGTGGGCTCAGTTCTCCCTGAGAAACTCTTTACTTGCGCATGTTCTCTTCATAGCACAATTGGCTTAGTGATGACAAGTGAGTTGCTAGGAGAGAAACTTGGAGGTTGCCATTCCTTGGTAGCTGCTCATCCTTCAGTAATCTGTAGTGAACTGGCGACCCCATTGAACACTAGCCTCAAGCTAACTTTCCTCTGGTATCATGCCACTGTTTGGCATGCAGCAGAATCCATGTAGCTTTATTCAGTGTGGTTCTTTAGCTCTAGGAAGCCTTCCAGGTCTCAGTAATGGTGGGTCTGCACGAGGAGGAGAAACGTCCTAGAAGGACGGCCTGTGTGTTTGGGCATTTCTCAGCAATGTATCGTTGGGAACAGCTAGATGCCGAGCCAGGGGCAGTGAAGGGCTTATTTGCTTAAAGCTGTAAATTGTGGCAAGTTGAAACAACGGAAGTATCTCCCTTCTAAAGCACCTTTAAGGTACAAAATAGAGAAAGAACGAGCAGGGTTAAGGCTCTGAGGACCCTGTTAAAATAAGGCTTGAAGGGAAACTTTATTTTCCTCTTTGGGATTTAGAGACTTGTGGGCTCCATTCCCCCTAACTCTTTAGTTGCACATATTCTCTTCGTAGCACAATTGCCTTTGTGATGACAAGTGAGTTTCTAGGAATGAAATATGGAGGTTGCCATTCTTTCGTAGCTGATCATCCTTTGGTACTCTGTAATGAACTGGCGAGCCCATTGAACACTAGCTTCAAGCTAAAGTTCCCCTTGGTTCATGCCGCAGGTTGCAGGCTTCAGAATCCATGTAGCGTTATTCAGTGTGGTTCTTGAGCTCTCGGAAGCATTCCAGGTCTCTTAGTACAGGCGGGTCTGTACTAGGACGAGAAAACTACAGGCAGGATGGCCTGTGTGTTTGGTGAGTTGTGAGCAGTGCACCACTGGGAACAGCTAGATGCCGAGTCATGGGAAGTGATTGGCTTCTTTTCTTACACTCCAAAAAGTAGTCAGTTGAAACAACTCAAGTATCTCCCTTCTAAAGCACCTTGGAAGTACAACGTAGAGAAAGAAACAGCAGAGACAAGGCTCTGTGGGCCCTTTTGTATATGAGGCTTGAAGGGAAACTTTATGTTCCTCATTGGGATTTAGAGAGTTTCGGGCTCAATTCTCCCTGAGAAACACTGTAGTTGCACATGTTCTCTTCATAGCAGAGTTGTCTTTGTGATGACAAGTGAGTTTCTAGGAAAGAAATATGGAGGTTGCCATTCTTTGGTAGCTGCTCATCCTTCCGTAATCTGTAGTGAATGGGCGACCCTAAAGAACACTAGCCTCAAGCTAACTTTCCTCTTGTATCATGCCGCAGGTTGCAGGCAGCAGACTCCATGTAGCGTTATTTATTGTGGTTCTTGAGCTCCAGGTAGCATTCCAGGTCTCTTAGGACTGGCGGGTCAACACTAGGATGAGCAATGTATTAGAAGGACGGCCGGTGTGTTTGGGCCTTTATGAGCAACGCAGCTTTGGAAGAGCTAGATGCCGAGTCACAGGCTGTGAAGGGCTTCTTTGCTTAAACCTCTTCATTTTTGCAAGTTGAAAGAACTCATGTATCTCCCTTCTTAAGCACCTTGTGGGTACAAAGTAGAGAAAGAATCAGCAAGGTCAATGCTCTGCTGGCCCCTTTGAAGATAAGTCTTGAAGGGAAACTTCATTTTCCTCTTTGGCATTTAGAGAGTTGGGGGCTCAATTCTCCCTGAGAAACACTGTGTAGTTGCACGAGGTCTCTTCATAGCACAATTGCCTTTGTGACCACAAGTGAGTTTCTAGGAAAGAAACTCGGAGTTTGCCATTCTTTGCTGGTGCTCGTCCTTTGGTAATCTTCAGTGAATTGGTGACCCCGTTTGAGCACTAGCCTCAAGCTAACGTTCCTCTTCTATCATGCCACTTGTTGCCATGCAGCACAATCTCTGTAGCCTTATTCAGTGTGGTTCTGGAGCTCTAGGAAGCATTCCAGGTCTCTTAGTACTGGCGGATCTGCTCGACCTTGAGAAACGATACAAGAAGGATGGCCTGTGTGTTTGGGGAGTTGTGAGCAGTGCACCGTTGGGAACACCTAGATGCCGAGACATGGGAGGTGAAGGGGTTTTTTGTGAAACCTGTAGAATGTGGCAACTTGAAACAACTCAAGTATCTCCCTTCGAAAGCACGTTGGAGGTACTAAATAGAGGAAGAAGCATGAGAGTCAGGGCTCTGCGGGCCATTTTGAATATAAGGCTGAAGGGAAACTTTATTTTCCTTATTGGCCTTTAGAGAGCTGTGGGCTCAGTTCTCCCTGAGAAACTCTTTACTTGCGCATGTTCTCTTCATAGCACAATTGGCTTAGTGATGACAAGTGAGTTGCTAGGAGAGAAACTTGGAGGTTGCCATTCCTTGGTAGCTGCTCATCCTTCAGTAATCTGTAGTGAACTGGCGACCCCATTGAACACTAGCCTCAAGCTAACTTTCCTCTGGTATCATGCCACTGTTTGGCATGCAGCAGAATCCATGTAGCTTTATTCAGTGTGGTTCTTTAGCTCTAGGAAGCCTCCCAGGTCTCAGTAATGGTGGGTCTGCACGAGGAGGAGAAACGTCCTAGAAGGACGGCCTGTGTGTTTGGGCATTTCTCAGCAATGTATCGTTGGGAACAGCTAGATGCCGAGCCAGGGGCAGTGAAGGGCTTATTTGCTTAAACCTGTAAATTGTGGCAAGTTGAAACAACGGAAGTATCTCCCTTCTAAAGCACCTTTAAGGTACAAAATAGAGAAAGAACGAGCAGGGTTAAGGCTCTGAGGACCCTGTTAAAATAAGGCTTGAAGGGAAACTTTATTTTCCTCTTTGGGATTTAGAGAGTTGTGGGCTCCATTCCCCCTAACTCTTTAGTTGCACATATTCTCTTCATAGCACAATTGCCTTTGTGATGACAAGTGAGTTTCTAGGAATGAAATATGGAGGTTGCCATTCTTTCGTAGCTGATCATCCTTTGGTACTCTGTAATGAACTGGCGAGCCCATTGAACACTAGCTTCAAGCTAAAGTTCCCCTTGGTTCATGCCGCGGGTTGCAGGCTTCAGAATCCATGTAGCGTTATTCAGTGTGGTTCTTGAGCTCTCGGAAGCATTCCAGGTCTCTTAGTACAGGCGGGTCTGTACTAGGACGAGAAAACTACAGGCAGGATGGCCTGTGTGTTTGGTGAGTTGTGAGCAGTGCACCACTGGGAACAGCTAGATGCCGAGTCATGGGAAGTGATTGGCTTCTTTTCTTACACTCCAAAAAGTAGTCAGTTGAAACAACTCAAGTATCTCCCTTCTAAAGCACCTTGGAAGTACAACGTAGAGAAAGAAACAGCAGAGACAAGGCTCTGTGGGCCCTTTTGTATATGAGGCTTGAAGGGAAACTTTATGTTCCTCATTGGGATTTAGAGAGTTTCGGGCTCAATTCTCCCTGAGAAACACTGTAGTTGCACATGTTCTCTTCATAGCAGAGTTGTCTTTGTGATGACAAGTGAGTTTCTAGGAAAGAAATATGGAGGTTGCCATTCTTTGGTAGCTGCTCATCCTTCCGTAATCTGTAGTGAATGGGCGACCCTAAAGAACACTAGCCTCAAGCTAACTTTCCTCTTGTATCATGCCGCAGGTTGCAGGCAGCAGACTCCATGTAGCGTTATTTATTGTGGTTCTTGAGCTCCAGGTAGCATTCCAGGTCTCTTAGGACTGGCGGGTCAACACTAGGATGAGCAATGTATTAGAAGGACGGCCGGTGTGTTTGGGCCTTTATGAGCAACGCAGCTTTGGAAGAGCTAGATGCCGAGTCACAGGCTGTGAAGGGCTTCTTTGCTTAAACCTCTTCATTTTTGCAAGTTGAAAGAACTCATGTATCTCCCTTCTTAAGCACCTTGTGGGTACAAAGTAGAGAAAGAATCAGCAAGGTCAATGCTCTGCTGGCCCCTTTGAAGATAAGTCTTGAAGGGAAACTTCATTTTCCTCTTTGGCATTTAGAGAGTTGGGGGCTCAATTCTCCCTGAGAAACACTGTGTAGTTGCACGAGGTCTCTTCATAGCACAATTGCCTTTGTGACCACAAGTGAGTTTCTAGGAAAGAAACTCGGAGTTTGCCATTCTTTGCTGGTGCTCGTCCTTTGGTAATCTTCAGTGAATTGGTGACCCCGTTTGAGCACTAGCCTCAAGCTAACGTTCCTCTTCTATCATGCCACTTGTTGCCATGCAGCACAATCTCTGTAGCCTTATTCAGTGTGGTTCTGGAGCTCTAGGAAGCATTCCAGGTCTCTTAGTACTGGCGGATCTGCTCGACCTTGAGAAACGATACAAGAAGGATGGCCTGTGTGTTTGGGGAGTTGTGAGCAGTGCACCGTTGGGAACACCTAGATGCCGAGACATGGGAGGTGAAGGGGTTTTTTGTGAAACCTGTAGAATGTGGCAACTTGAAACAACTCAAGTATCTCCCTTCGAAAGCACGTTGGAGGTACTAAATAGAGGAAGAAGCATGAGAGTCAGGGCTCTGCGGGCCATTTTGAATATAAGGCTGAAGGGAAACTTTATTTTCCTTATTGGCCTTTAGAGAGCTGTGGGCTCAGTTCTCCCTGAGAAACTCTTTACTTGCGCATGTTCTCTTCATAGCACAATTGGCTTAGTGATGACAAGTGAGTTGCTAGGAGAGAAACTTGGAGGTTGCCATTCCTTGGTAGCTGCTCATCCTTCAGTAATCTGTAGTGAACTGGCGACCCCATTGAACACTAGCCTCAAGCTAACTTTCCTCTGGTATCATGCCACTGTTTGGCATGCAGCAGAATCCATGTAGCTTTATTCAGTGTGGTTCTTTAGCTCTAGGAAGCCTTCCAGGTCTCAGTAATGGTGGGTCTGCACGAGGAGGAGAAACGTCCTAGAAGGACGGCCTGTGTGTTTGGGCATTTCTCAGCAATGTATCGTTGGGAACAGCTAGATGCCGAGCCAGGGGCAGTGAAGGGCTTATTTGCTTAAAGCTGTAAATTGTGGCAAGTTGAAACAACGGAAGTATCTCCCTTCTAAAGCACCTTTAAGGTACAAAATAGAGAAAGAACGAGCAGGGTTAAGGCTCTGAGGACCCTGTTAAAATAAGGCTTGAAGGGAAACTTTATTTTCCTCTTTGGGATTTAGAGACTTGTGGGCTCCATTCCCCCTAACTCTTTAGTTGCACATATTCTCTTCGTAGCACAATTGCCTTTGTGATGACAAGTGAGTTTCTAGGAATGAAATATGGAGGTTGCCATTCTTTCGTAGCTGATCATCCTTTGGTACTCTGTAATGAACTGGCGAGCCCATTGAACACTAGCTTCAAGCTAAAGTTCCCCTTGGTTCATGCCGCAGGTTGCAGGCTTCAGAATCCATGTAGCGTTATTCAGTGTGGTTCTTGAGCTCTCGGAAGCATTCCAGGTCTCTTAGTACAGGCGGGTCTGTACTAGGACGAGAAAACTACAGGCAGGATGGCCTGTGTGTTTGGTGAGTTGTGAGCAGTGCACCACTGGGAACAGCTAGATGCCGAGTCATGGGAAGTGATTGGCTTCTTTTCTTACACTCCAAAAAGTAGTCAGTTGAAACAACTCAAGTATCTCCCTTCTAAAGCACCTTGGACGTACAACGTAGAGAAAGAAACAGCAGAGACAAGGCTCTGTGGGCCCTTTTGTATATGAGGCTTGAAGGGAAACTTTATGTTCCTCATTGGGATTTAGAGAGTTTCGGGCTCAATTCTCCCTGAGAAACACTGTAGTTGCACATGTTCTCTTCATAGCAGAGTTGTCTTTGTGATGACAAGTGAGTTTCTAGGAAAGAAATATGGAGGTTGCCATTCTTTGGTAGCTGCTCATCCTTCCGTAATCTGTAGTGAATGGGCGACCCTAAAGAACACTAGCCTCAAGCTAACTTTCCTCTTGTATCATGCCGCAGGTTGCAGGCAGCAGACTCCATGTAGCGTTATTTATTGTGGTTCTTGAGCTCCAGGTAGCATTCCAGGTCTCTTAGGACTGGCGGGTCAACACTAGGATGAGCAATGTATTAGAAGGACGGCCGGTGTGTTTGGGCCTTTATGAGCAACGCAGCTTTGGAAGAGCTAGATGCCGAGTCACAGGCTGTGAAGGGCTTCTTTGCTTAAACCTCTTCATTTTTGCAAGTTGAAAGAACTCATGTATCTCCCTTCTTAAGCACCTTGTGGGTACAAAGTAGAGAAAGAATCAGCAAGGTCAATGCTCTGCTGGCCCCTTTGAAGATAAGTCTTGAAGGGAAACTTCATTTTCCTCTTTGGCATTTAGAGAGTTGGGGGCTCAATTCTCCCTGAGAAACACTGTGTAGTTGCACGAGGTCTCTTCATAGCACAATTGCCTTTGTGACCACAAGTGAGTTTCTAGGAAAGAAACTCGGAGTTTGCCATTCTTTGCTGGTGCTCGTCCTTTGGTAATCTTCAGTGAATTGGTGACCCCGTTTGAGCACTAGCCTCAAGCTAACGTTCCTCTTCTATCATGCCACTTGTTGCCATGCAGCACAATCTCTGTAGCCTTATTCAGTGTGGTTCTGGAGCTCTAGGAAGCATTCCAGGTCTCTTAGTACTGGCGGATCTGCTCGACCTTGAGAAACGATACAAGAAGGATGGCCTGTGTGTTTGGGGAGTTGTGAGCAGTGCACCGTTGGGAACACCTAGATGCCGAGACATGGGAGGTGAAGGGGTTTTTTGTGAAACCTGTAGAATGTGGCAACTTGAAACAACTCAAGTATCTCCCTTCGAAAGCACGTTGGAGGTACTAAATAGAGGAAGAAGCATGAGAGTCAGGGCTCTGCGGGCCATTTTGAATATAAGGCTGAAGGGAAACTTTATTTTCCTTATTGGCCTTTAGAGAGCTGTGGGCTCAGTTCTCCCTGAGAAACTCTTTACTTGCGCATGTTCTCTTCATAGCACAATTGGCTTAGTGATGACAAGTGAGTTGCTAGGAGAGAAACTTGGAGGTTGCCATTCCTTGGTAGCTGCTCATCCTTCAGTAATCTGTAGTGAACTGGCGACCCCATTGAACACTAGCCTCAAGCTAACTTTCCTCTGGTATCATGCCACTGTTTGGCATGCAGCAGAATCCATGTAGCTTTATTCAGTGTGGTTCTTTAGCTCTAGGAAGCCTTCCAGGTCTCAGTAATGGTGGGTCTGCACGAGGAGGAGAAACGTCCTAGAAGGACGGCCTGTGTGTTTGGGCATTTCTCAGCAATGTATCGTTGGGAACAGCTAGATGCCGAGCCAGGGGCAGTGAAGGGCTTATTTGCTTAAAGCTGTAAATTGTGGCAAGTTGAAACAACGGAAGTATCTCCCTTCTAAAGCACCTTTAAGGTACAAAACAGAGAAAGAACGAGCAGGGTTAAGGCTCTGAGGACCCTGTTAAAATAAGGCTTGAAGGGAAACTTTATTTTCCTCTTTGAGATTTAGAGAGTTGTGGGCTCCATTCCCCCTAACTCTTTAGTTGCACATATTCTCTTCATAGCACAATTGCCTTTGTGATGACAAGTGAGTTTCTAGGAATGAAATATGGAGGTTGCCATTCTTTCGTAGCTGATCATCCTTTGGTACTCTGTAATGAACTGGCGAGCCCATTGAACACTAGCTTCAAGCTAAAGTTCCCCTTGGTTCATGCCGCAGGTTGCAGGCTTCAGAATCCATGTAGCGTTATTCAGTGTGGTTCTTGAGCTCTCGGAAGCATTCCAGGTCTCTTAGTACAGGCGGGTCTGTACTAGGACGAGAAAACTACAGGCAGGATGGCCTGTGTGTTTGGTGAGTTGTGAGCAGTGCACCACTGGGAACAGCTAGATGCCGAGTCATGGGAAGTGATTGGCTTCTTTTCTTACACTCCAAAAAGTAGTCAGTTGAAACAACTCAAGTATCTCCCTTCTAAAGCACCTTGGAAGTACAACGTAGAGAAAGAAACAGCAGAGACAAGGCTCTGTGGGCCCTTTTGTATATGAGGCTTGAAGGGAAACTTTATGTTCCTCATTGGGATTTAGAGAGTTTCGGGCTCAATTCTCCCTGAGAAACACTGTAGTTGCACATGTTCTCTTCATAGCAGAGTTGTCTTTGTGATGACAAGTGAGTTTCTAGGAAAGAAATATGGAGGTTGCCATTCTTTGGTAGCTGCTCATCCTTCCGTAATCTGTAGTGAATGGGCGACCCTAAAGAACACTAGCCTCAAGCTAACTTTCCTCTTGTATCATGCCGCAGGTTGCAGGCAGCAGACTCCATGTAGCGTTATTTACTGTGGTTCTTGAGCTCCAGGTAGCATTCCAGGTCTCTTAGGACTGGCGGGTCAACACTAGGATGAGCAATGTATTAGAAGGACGGCCGGTGTGTTTGGGCCTTTATGAGCAATGCAGCTTTGGAAGAGCTAGATGCCGAGTCACAGGCTGTGAAGGGCTTCTTTGCTTAAACCTCTTCATTTTTGCAAGTTGAAAGAACTCATGTATCTCCCTTCTTAAGCACCTTGTGGGTACAAAGTAGAGAAAGAATCAGCAAGGTCAATGCTCTGCTGGCCCCTTTGAAGATAAGTCTTGAAGGGAAACTTCATTTTCCTCTTTGGCATTTAGAGAGTTGGGGGCTCAATTCTCCCTGAGAAACACTGTGTAGTTGCACGAGGTCTCTTCATAGCACAATTGCCTTTGTGACCACAAGTGAGTTTCTAGGAAAGAAACTCGGAGTTTGCCATTCTTTGCTGGTGCTCGTCCTTTGGTAATCTTCAGTGAATTGGTGACCCCGTTTGAGCACTAGCCTCAAGCTAACGTTCCTCTTCTATCATGCCACTTGTTGCCATGCAGCACAATCTCTGTAGCCTTATTCAGTGTGGTTCTGGAGCTCTAGGAAGCATTCCAGGTCTCTTAGTACTGGCGGATCTGCTCGACCTTGAGAAACGATACAAGAAGGATGGCCTGTGTGTTTGGGGAGTTGTGAGCAGTGCACCGTTGGGAACACCTAGATGCCGAGACATGGGAGGTGAAGGGGTTTTTTGTGAAACCTGTAGAATGTGGCAACTTGAAACAACTCAAGTATCTCCCTTCGAAAGCACGTTGGAGGTACTAAATAGAGGAAGAAGCATGAGAGTCAGGGCTCTGCGGGCCATTTTGAATATAAGGCTGAAGGGAAACTTTATTTTCCTTATTGGCCTTTAGAGAGCTGTGGGCTCAGTTCTCCCTGAGAAACTCTTTACTTGCGCATGTTCTCTTCATAGCACAATTGGCTTAGTGATGACAAGTGAGTTGCTAGGAGAGAAACTTGGAGGTTGCCATTCCTTGGTAGCTGCTCATCCTTCAGTAATCTGTAGTGAACTGGCGACCCCACTGAACACTAGCCTCAAGCTAACTTTCCTCTGGTATCATGCCACTGTTTGGCATGCAGCAGAATCCATGTAGCTTTATTCAGTGTGGTTCTTTAGCTCTAGGAAGCCTTCCAGGTCTCAGTAATGGTGGGTCTGCACGAGGAGGAGAAACGTCCTAGAAGGACGGCCTGTGTGTTTGGGCATTTCTCAGCAATGTATCGTTGGGAACAGCTAGATGCCGAGCCAGGGGCAGTGAAGGGCTTATTTGCTTAAACCTGTAAATTGTGGCAAGTTGAAACAACGGAAGTATCTCCCTTCTAAAGCACCTTTAAGGTACAAAATAGAGAAAGAACGAGCAGGGTTAAGGCTCTGAGGACCCTGTTAAAATAAGGCTTGAAGGGAAACTTTATTTTCCTCTTTGAGATTTAGAGAGTTGTGGGCTCCATTCCCCCTAACTCTTTAGTTGCACATATTCTCTTCATAGCACAATTGCCTTTGTGATGACAAGTGAGTTTCTAGGAATGAAATATGGAGGTTGCCATTCTTTCGTAGCTGATCATCCTTTGGTACTCTGTAATGAACTGGCGAGCCCATTGAACACTAGCTTCAAGCTAAAGTTCCCCTTGGTTCATGCCGCGGGTTGCAGGCTTCAGAATCCATGTAGCGTTATTCAGTGTGGTTCTTGAGCTCTCGGAAGCATTCCAGGTCTCTTAGTACAGGCGGGTCTGTACTAGGACGAGAAAACTACAGGCAGGATGGCCTGTGTGTTTGGTGAGTTGTGAGCAGTGCACCACTGGGAACAGCTAGATGCCGAGTCATGGGAAGTGATTGGCTTCTTTTCTTACACTCCAAAAAGTAGTCAGTTGAAACAACTCAAGTATCTCCCTTCTAAAGCACCTTGGACGTACAACGTAGAGAAAGAAACAGCAGAGACAAGGCTCTGTGGGCCCTTTTGTATATGAGGCTTGAAGGGAAACTTTATGTTCCTCATTGGGATTTAGAGAGTTTCGGGCTCAATTCTCCCTGAGAAACACTGTAGTTGCACATGTTCTCTTCATAGCAGAGTTGTCTTTGTGATGACAAGTGAGTTTCTAGGAAAGAAATATGGAGGTTGCCATTCTTTGGTAGCTGCTCATCCTTCCGTAATCTGTAGTGAATGGGCGACCCTAAAGAACACTAGCCTCAAGCTAACTTTCCTCTTGTATCATGCCGCAGGTTGCAGGCAGCAGACTCCATGTAGCGTTATTTACTGTGGTTCTTGAGCTCCAGGTAGCATTCCAGGTCTCTTAGGACTGGCGGGTCAACACTAGGATGAGCAATGTATTAGAAGGACGGCCGGTGTGTTTGGGCCTTTATGAGCAATGCAGCTTTGGAAGAGCTAGATGCCGAGTCACAGGCTGTGAAGGGCTTCTTTGCTTAAACCTCTTCATTTTTGCAAGTTGAAAGAACTCATGTATCTCCCTTCTTAAGCACCTTGTGGGTACAAAGTAGAGAAAGAATCAGCAAGGTCAATGCTCTGCTGGCCCCTTTGAAGATAAGTCTTGAAGGGAAACTTCATTTTCCTCTTTGGCATTTAGAGAGTTGGGGGCTCAATTCTCCCTGAGAAACACTGTGTAGTTGCACGAGGTCTCTTCATAGCACAATTGCCTTTGTGACCACAAGTGAGTTTCTAGGAAAGAAACTCGGAGTTTGCCATTCTTTGCTGGTGCTCGTCCTTTGGTAATCTTCAGTGAATTGGTGACCCCGTTTGAGCACTAGCCTCAAGCTAACGTTCCTCTTCTATCATGCCACTTGTTGCCATGCAGCACAATCTCTGTAGCCTTATTCAGTGTGGTTCTGGAGCTCTAGGAAGCATTCCAGGTCTCTTAGTACTGGCGGATCTGCTCGACCTTGAGAAACGATACAAGAAGGATGGCCTGTGTGTTTGGGGAGTTGTGAGCAGTGCACCGTTGGGAACACCTAGATGCCGAGACATGGGAGGTGAAGGGGTTTTTTGTGAAACCTGTAGAATGTGGCAACTTGAAACAACTCAAGTATCTCCCTTCGAAAGCACGTTGGAGGTACTAAATAGAGGAAGAAGCATGAGAGTCAGGGCTCTGCGGGCCATTTTGAATATAAGGCTGAAGGGAAACTTTATTTTCCTTATTGGCCTTTAGAGAGCTGTGGGCTCAGTTCTCCCTGAGAAACTCTTTACTTGCGCATGTTCTCTTCATAGCACAATTGGCTTAGTGATGACAAGTGAGTTGCTAGGAGAGAAACTTGGAGGTTGCCATTCCTTGGTAGCTGCTCATCCTTCAGTAATCTGTAGTGAACTGGCGACCCCACTGAACACTAGCCTCAAGCTAACTTTCCTCTGGTATCATGCCACTGTTTGGCATGCAGCAGAATCCATGTAGCTTTATTCAGTGTGGTTCTTTAGCTCTAGGAAGCCTTCCAGGTCTCAGTAATGGTGGGTCTGCACGAGGAGGAGAAACGTCCTAGAAGGACGGCCTGTGTGTTTGGGCATTTCTCAGCAATGTATCGTTGGGAACAGCTAGATGCCGAGCCAGGGGCAGTGAAGGGCTTATTTGCTTAAACCTGTAAATTGTGGCAAGTTGAAACAACGGAAGTATCTCCCTTCTAAAGCACCTTTAAGGTACAAAATAGAGAAAGAACGAGCAGGGTTAAGGCTCTGAGGACCCTGTTAAAATAAGGCTTGAAGGGAAACTTTATTTTCCTCTTTGAGATTTAGAGAGTTGTGGGCTCCATTCCCCCTAACTCTTTAGTTGCACATATTCTCTTCATAGCACAATTGCCTTTGTGATGACAAGTGAGTTTCTAGGAATGAAATATGGAGGTTGCCATTCTTTCGTAGCTGATCATCCTTTGGTACTCTGTAATGAACTGGCGAGCCCATTGAACACTAGCTTCAAGCTAAAGTTCCCCTTGGTTCATGCCGCAGGTTGCAGGCTTCAGAATCCATGTAGCGTTATTCAGTGTGGTTCTTGAGCTCTCGGAAGCATTCCAGGTCTCTTAGTACAGGCGGGTCTGTACTAGGACGAGAAAACTACAGGCAGGATGGCCTGTGTGTTTGGTGAGTTGTGAGCAGTGCACCACTGGGAACAGCTAGATGCCGAGTCATGGGAAGTGATTGGCTTCTTTTCTTACACTCCAAAAAGTAGTCAGTTGAAACAACTCAAGTATCTCCCTTCTAAAGCACCTTGGACGTACAACGTAGAGAAAGAAACAGCAGAGACAAGGCTCTGTGGGCCCTTTTGTATATGAGGCTTGAAGGGAAACTTTATGTTCCTCATTGGGATTTAGAGAGTTTCGGGCTCAATTCTCCCTGAGAAACACTGTAGTTGCACATGTTCTCTTCATAGCAGAGTTGTCTTTGTGATGACAAGTGAGTTTCTAGGAAAGAAATATGGAGGTTGCCATTCTTTGGTAGCTGCTCATCCTTCCGTAATCTGTAGTGAATGGGCGACCCTAAAGAACACTAGCCTCAAGCTAACTTTCCTCTTGTATCATGCCGCAGGTTGCAGGCAGCAGACTCCATGTAGCGTTATTTACTGTGGTTCTTGAGCTCCAGGTAGCATTCCAGGTCTCTTAGGACTGGCGGGTCAACACTAGGATGAGCAATGTATTAGAAGGACGGCCGGTGTGTTTGGGCCTTTATGAGCAATGCAGCTTTGGAAGAGCTAGATGCCGAGTCACAGGCTGTGAAGGGCTTCTTTGCTTAAACCTCTTCATTTTTGCAAGTTGAAAGAACTCATGTATCTCCCTTCTTAAGCACCTTGTGGGTACAAAGTAGAGAAAGAATCAGCAAGGTCAATGCTCTGCTGGCCCCTTTGAAGATAAGTCTTGAAGGGAAACTTCATTTTCCTCTTTGGCATTTAGAGAGTTGGGGGCTCAATTCTCCCTGAGAAACACTGTGTAGTTGCACGAGGTCTCTTCATAGCACAATTGCCTTTGTGACCACAAGTGAGTTTCTAGGAAAGAAACTCGGAGTTTGCCATTCTTTGCTGGTGCTCGTCCTTTGGTAATCTTCAGTGAATTGGTGACCCCGTTTGAGCACTAGCCTCAAGCTAACGTTCCTCTTCTATCATGCCACTTGTTGCCATGCAGCACAATCTCTGTAGCCTTATTCAGTGTGGTTCTGGAGCTCTAGGAAGCATTCCAGGTCTCTTAGTACTGGCGGATCTGCTCGACCTTGAGAAACGATACAAGAAGGATGGCCTGTGTGTTTGGGGAGTTGTGAGCAGTGCACCGTTGGGAACACCTAGATGCCGAGACATGGGAGGTGAAGGGGTTTTTTGTGAAACCTGTAGAATGTGGCAACTTGAAACAACTCAAGTATCTCCCTTCGAAAGCACGTTGGAGGTACTAAATAGAGGAAGAAGCATGAGAGTCAGGGCTCTGCGGGCCATTTTGAATATAAGGCTGAAGGGAAACTTTATTTTCCTTATTGGCCTTTAGAGAGCTGTGGGCTCAGTTCTCCCTGAGAAACTCTTTACTTGCGCATGTTCTCTTCATAGCACAATTGGCTTAGTGATGACAAGTGAGTTGCTAGGAGAGAAACTTGGAGGTTGCCATTCCTTGGTAGCTGCTCATCCTTCAGTAATCTGTAGTGAACTGGCGACCCCATTGAACACTAGCCTCAAGCTAACTTTCCTCTTGTATCATGCCACTGTTTGGCATGCAGCAGAATCCATGTAGCTTTATTCAGTGTGGTTCTTTAGCTCTAGGAAGCCTCCCAGGTCTCAGTAATGGTGGGTCTGCACGAGGAGGAGAAACGTCCTAGAAGGACGGCCTGTGTGTTTGGGCATTTCTCAGCAATGTATCGTTGGGAACAGCTAGATGCCGAGCCAGGGGCAGTGAAGGGCTTATTTGCTTAAACCTGTAAATTGTGGCAAGTTGAAACAACGGAAGTATCTCCCTTCTAAAGCACCTTTAAGGTACAAAATAGAGAAAGAACGAGCAGGGTTAAGGCTCTGAGGACCCTGTTAAAATAAGGCTTGAAGGGAAACTTTATTTTCCTCTTTGGGATTTAGAGAGTTGTGGGCTCCATTCCCCCTAACTCTTTAGTTGCACATATTCTCTTCATAGCACAATTGCCTTTGTGATGACAAGTGAGTTTCTAGGAATGAAATATGGAGGTTGCCCTTCTGTCGTAGCTGATCATCCTTTGGTACTCTGTAATGAACTGGCGAGCCCATTGAACACTAGCTTCAAGCTAAAGTTCCCCTTGGTTCATGCCGCGGGTTGCAGGCTTCAGAATCCATGTAGCGTTATTCAGTGTGGTTCTTGAGCTCTCGGAAGCATTCCAGGTCTCTTAGTACAGGCGGGTCTGTACTAGGACGAGAAAACTACAGGCAGGATGGCCTGTGTGTTTGGTGAGTTGTGAGCAGTGCACCACTGGGAACAGCTAGATGCCGAGTCATGGGAAGTGATTGGCTTCTTTTCTTACACTCCAAAAAGTAGTCAGTTGAAACAACTCAAGTATCTCCCTTCTAAAGCACCTTGGAAGTACAACGTAGAGAAAGAAACAGCAGAGACAAGGCTCTGTGGGCCCTTTTGTATATGAGGCTTGAAGGGAAACTTTATGTTCCTCATTGGGATTTAGAGAGTTTCGGGCTCAATTCTCCCTGAGAAACACTGTAGTTGCACATGTTCTCTTCATAGCAGAGTTGTCTTTGTGATGACAAGTGAGTTTCTAGGAAAGAAATATGGAGGTTGCCATTCTTTGGTAGCTGCTCATCCTTCCGTAATCTGTAGTGAATGGGCGACCCTAAAGAACACTAGCCTCAAGCTAACTTTCCTCTTGTATCATGCCGCAGGTTGCAGGCAGCAGACTCCATGTAGCGTTATTTACTGTGGTTCTTGAGCTCCAGGTAGCATTCCAGGTCTCTTAGGACTGGCGGGTCAACACTAGGATGAGCAATGTATTAGAAGGACGGCCGGTGTGTTTGGGCCTTTATGAGCAATGCAGCTTTGGAAGAGCTAGATGCCGAGTCACAGGCTGTGAAGGGCTTCTTTGCTTAAACCTCTTCATTTTTGCAAGTTGAAAGAACTCATGTATCTCCCTTCTTAAGCACCTTGTGGGTACAAAGTAGAGAAAGAATCAGCAAGGTCAATGCTCTGCTGGCCCCTTTGAAGATAAGTCTTGAAGGGAAACTTCATTTTCCTCTTTGGCATTTAGAGAGTTGGGGGCTCAATTCTCCCTGAGAAACACTGTGTAGTTGCACGAGGTCTCTTCATAGCACAATTGCCTTTGTGACCACAAGTGAGTTTCTAGGAAAGAAACTCGGAGTTTGCCATTCTTTGCTGGTGCTCGTCCTTTGGTAATCTTCAGTGAATTGGTGACCCCGTTTGAGCACTAGCCTCAAGCTAACGTTCCTCTTCTATCATGCCACTTGTTGCCATGCAGCACAATCTCTGTAGCCTTATTCAGTGTGGTTCTGGAGCTCTAGGAAGCATTCCAGGTCTCTTAGTACTGGCGGATCTGCTCGACCTTGAGAAACGATACAAGAAGGATGGCCTGTGTGTTTGGGGAGTTGTGAGCAGTGCACCGTTGGGAACACCTAGATGCCGAGACATGGGAGGTGAAGGGGTTTTTTGTGAAACCTGTAGAATGTGGCAACTTGAAACAACTCAAGTATCTCCCTTCGAAAGCACGTTGGAGGTACTAAATAGAGGAAGAAGCATGAGAGTCAGGGCTCTGCGGGCCATTTTGAATATAAGGCTGAAGGGAAACTTTATTTTCCTTATTGGCCTTTAGAGAGCTGTGGGCTCAGTTCTCCCTGAGAAACTCTTTACTTGCGCATGTTCTCTTCATAGCACAATTGGCTTAGTGATGACAAGTGAGTTGCTAGGAGAGAAACTTGGAGGTTGCCATTCCTTGGTAGCTGCTCATCCTTCAGTAATCTGTAGTGAACTGGCGACCCCACTGAACACTAGCCTCAAGCTAACTTTCCTCTGGTATCATGCCACTGTTTGGCATGCAGCAGAATCCATGTAGCTTTATTCAGTGTGGTTCTTTAGCTCTAGGAAGCCTTCCAGGTCTCAGTAATGGTGGGTCTGCACGAGGAGGAGAAACGTCCTAGAAGGACGGCCTGTGTGTTTGGGCATTTCTCAGCAATGTATCGTTGGGAAAGCTAGATGCCGAGCCAGGGGCAGTGAAGGGCTTATTTGCTTAAACCTGTAAATTGTGGCAAGTTGAAACAACGGAAGTATCTCCCTTCTAAAGCACCTTTAAGGTACAAAATAGAGAAAGAACGAGCAGGGTTAAGGCTCTGAGGACCCTGTTAAAATAAGGCTTGAAGGGAAACTTTATTTTCCTCTTTGAGATTTAGAGAGTTGTGGGCTCCATTCCCCCTAACTCTTTAGTTGCACATATTCTCTTCATAGCACAATTGCCTTTGTGATGACAAGTGAGTTTCTAGGAATGAAATATGGAGGTTGCCATTCTTTCGTAGCTGATCATCCTTTGGTACTCTGTAATGAACTGGCGAGCCCATTGAACACTAGCTTCAAGCTAAAGTTCCCCTTGGTTCATGCCGCAGGTTGCAGGCTTCAGAATCCATGTAGCGTTATTCAGTGTGGTTCTTGAGCTCTCGGAAGCATTCCAGGTCTCTTAGTACAGGCGGGTCTGTACTAGGACGAGAAAACTACAGGCAGGATGGCCTGTGTGTTTGGTGAGTTGTGAGCAGTGCACCACTGGGAACAGCTAGATGCCGAGTCATGGGAAGTGATTGGCTTCTTTTCTTACACTCCAAAAAGTAGTCAGTTGAAACAACTCAAGTATCTCCCTTCTAAAGCACCTTGGACGTACAACGTAGAGAAAGAAACAGCAGAGACAAGGCTCTGTGGGCCCTTTTGTATATGAGGCTTGAAGGGAAACTTTATGTTCCTCATTGGGATTTAGAGAGTTTCGGGCTCAATTCTCCCTGAGAAACACTGTAGTTGCACATGTTCTCTTCATAGCAGAGTTGTCTTTGTGATGACAAGTGAGTTTCTAGGAAAGAAATATGGAGGTTGCCATTCTTTGGTAGCTGCTCATCCTTCCGTAATCTGTAGTGAATGGGCGACCCTAAAGAACACTAGCCTCAAGCTAACTTTCCTCTTGTATCATGCCGCAGGTTGCAGGCAGCAGACTCCATGTAGCGTTATTTACTGTGGTTCTTGAGCTCCAGGTAGCATTCCAGGTCTCTTAGGACTGGCGGGTCAACACTAGGATGAGCAATGTATTAGAAGGACGGCCGGTGTGTTTGGGCCTTTATGAGCAATGCAGCTTTGGAAGAGCTAGATGCCGAGTCACAGGCTGTGAAGGGCTTCTTTGCTTAAACCTCTTCATTTTTGCAAGTTGAAAGAACTCATGTATCTCCCTTCTTAAGCACCTTGTGGGTACAAAGTAGAGAAAGAATCAGCAAGGTCAATGCTCTGCTGGCCCCTTTGAAGATAAGTCTTGAAGGGAAACTTCATTTTCCTCTTTGGCATTTAGAGAGTTGGGGGCTCAATTCTCCCTGAGAAACACTGTGTAGTTGCACGAGGTCTCTTCATAGCACAATTGCCTTTGTGACCACAAGTGAGTTTCTAGGAAAGAAACTCGGAGTTTGCCATTCTTTGCTGGTGCTCGTCCTTTGGTAATCTTCAGTGAATTGGTGACCCCGTTTGAGCACTAGCCTCAAGCTAACGTTCCTCTTCTATCATGCCACTTGTTGCCATGCAGCACAATCTCTGTAGCCTTATTCAGTGTGGTTCTGGAGCTCTAGGAAGCATTCCAGGTCTCTTAGTACTGGCGGATCTGCTCGACCTTGAGAAACGATACAAGAAGGATGGCCTGTGTGTTTGGGGAGTTGTGAGCAGTGCACCGTTGGGAACACCTAGATGCCGAGACATGGGAGGTGAAGGGGTTTTTTGTGAAACCTGTAGAATGTGGCAACTTGAAACAACTCAAGTATCTCCCTTCGAAAGCACGTTGGAGGTACTAAATAGAGGAAGAAGCATGAGAGTCAGGGCTCTGCGGGCCATTTTGAATATAAGGCTGAAGGGAAACTTTATTTTCCTTATTGGCCTTTAGAGAGCTGTGGGCTCAGTTCTCCCTGAGAAACTCTTTACTTGCGCATGTTCTCTTCATAGCACAATTGGCTTAGTGATGACAAGTGAGTTGCTAGGAGAGAAACTTGGAGGTTGCCATTCCTTGGTAGCTGCTCATCCTTCAGTAATCTGTAGTGAACTGGCGACCCCATTGAACACTAGCCTCAAGCTAACTTTCCTCTTGTATCATGCCACTGTTTGGCATGCAGCAGAATCCATGTAGCTTTATTCAGTGTGGTTCTTTAGCTCTAGGAAGCCTCCCAGGTCTCAGTAATGGTGGGTCTGCACGAGGAGGAGAAACGTCCTAGAAGGACGGCCTGTGTGTTTGGGCATTTCTCAGCAATGTATCGTTGGGAACAGCTAGATGCCGAGCCAGGGGCAGTGAAGGGCTTATTTGCTTAAACCTGTAAATTGTGGCAAGTTGAAACAACGGAAGTATCTCCCTTCTAAAGCACCTTTAAGGTACAAAATAGAGAAAGAACGAGCAGGGTTAAGGCTCTGAGGACCCTGTTAAAATAAGGCTTGAAGGGAAACTTTATTTTCCTCTTTGGGATTTAGAGAGTTGTGGGCTCCATTCCCCCTAACTCTTTAGTTGCACATATTCTCTTCATAGCACAATTGCCTTTGTGATGACAAGTGAGTTTCTAGGAATGAAATATGGAGGTTGCCCTTCTGTCGTAGCTGATCATCCTTTGGTACTCTGTAATGAACTGGCGAGCCCATTGAACACTAGCTTCAAGCTAAAGTTCCCCTTGGTTCATGCCGCGGGTTGCAGGCTTCAGAATCCATGTAGCGTTATTCAGTGTGGTTCTTGAGCTCTCGGAAGCATTCCAGGTCTCTTAGTACAGGCGGGTCTGTACTAGGACGAGAAAACTACAGGCAGGATGGCCTGTGTGTTTGGTGAGTTGTGAGCAGTGCACCACTGGGAACAGCTAGATGCCGAGTCATGGGAAGTGATTGGCTTCTTTTCTTACACTCCAAAAAGTAGTCAGTTGAAACAACTCAAGTATCTCCCTTCTAAAGCACCTTGGAAGTACAACGTAGAGAAAGAAACAGCAGAGACAAGGCTCTGTGGGCCCTTTTGTATATGAGGCTTGAAGGGAAACTTTATGTTCCTCATTGGGATTTAGAGAGTTTCGGGCTCAATTCTCCCTGAGAAACACTGTAGTTGCACATGTTCTCTTCATAGCAGAGTTGTCTTTGTGATGACAAGTGAGTTTCTAGGAAAGAAATATGGAGGTTGCCATTCTTTGGTAGCTGCTCATCCTTCCGTAATCTGTAGTGAATGGGCGACCCTAAAGAACACTAGCCTCAAGCTAACTTTCCTCTTGTATCATGCCGCAGGTTGCAGGCAGCAGACTCCATGTAGCGTTATTTACTGTGGTTCTTGAGCTCCAGGTAGCATTCCAGGTCTCTTAGGACTGGCGGGTCAACACTAGGATGAGCAATGTATTAGAAGGACGGCCGGTGTGTTTGGGCCTTTATGAGCAATGCAGCTTTGGAAGAGCTAGATGCCGAGTCACAGGCTGTGAAGGGCTTCTTTGCTTAAACCTCTTCATTTTTGCAAGTTGAAAGAACTCATGTATCTCCCTTCTTAAGCACCTTGTGGGTACAAAGTAGAGAAAGAATCAGCAAGGTCAATGCTCTGCTGGCCCCTTTGAAGATAAGTCTTGAAGGGAAACTTCATTTTCCTCTTTGGCATTTAGAGAGTTGGGGGCTCAATTCTCCCTGAGAAACACTGTGTAGTTGCACGAGGTCTCTTCATAGCACAATTGCCTTTGTGACCACAAGTGAGTTTCTAGGAAAGAAACTCGGAGTTTGCCATTCTTTGCTGGTGCTCGTCCTTTGGTAATCTTCAGTGAATTGGTGACCCCGTTTGAGCACTAGCCTCAAGCTAACGTTCCTCTTCTATCATGCCACTTGTTGCCATGCAGCACAATCTCTGTAGCCTTATTCAGTGTGGTTCTGGAGCTCTAGGAAGCATTCCAGGTCTCTTAGTACTGGCGGATCTGCTCGACCTTGAGAAACGATACAAGAAGGATGGCCTGTGTGTTTGGGGAGTTGTGAGCAGTGCACCGTTGGGAACACCTAGATGCCGAGACATGGGAGGTGAAGGGGTTTTTTGTGAAACCTGTAGAATGTGGCAACTTGAAACAACTCAAGTATCTCCCTTCGAAAGCACGTTGGAGGTACTAAATAGAGGAAGAAGCATGAGAGTCAGGGCTCTGCGGGCCATTTTGAATATAAGGCTGAAGGGAAACTTTATTTTCCTTATTGGCCTTTAGAGAGCTGTGGGCTCAGTTCTCCCTGAGAAACTCTTTACTTGCGCATGTTCTCTTCATAGCACAATTGGCTTAGTGATGACAAGTGAGTTGCTAGGAGAGAAACTTGGAGGTTGCCATTCCTTGGTAGCTGCTCATCCTTCAGTAATCTGTAGTGAACTGGCGACCCCATTGAACACTAGCCTCAAGCTAACTTTCCTCTGGTATCATGCCACTGTTTGGCATGCAGCAGAATCCATGTAGCTTTATTCAGTGTGGTTCTTTAGCTCTAGGAAGCCTTCCAGGTCTCAGTAATGGTGGGTCTGCACGAGGAGGAGAAACGTCCTAGAAGGACGGCCTGTGTGTTTGGGCATTTCTCAGCAATGTATCGTTGGGAACAGCTAGATGCCGAGCCAGGGGCAGTGAAGGGCTTATTTGCTTAAACCTGTAAATTGTGGCAAGTTGAAACAACGGAAGTATCTCCCTTCTAAAGCACCTTTAAGGTACAAAATAGAGAAAGAACGAGCAGGGTTAAGGCTCTGAGGACCCTGTTAAAATAAGGCTTGAAGGGAAACTTTATTTTCCTCTTTGGGATTTAGAGAGTTGTGGGCTCCATTCCCCCTAACTCTTTAGTTGCACATATTCTCTTCGTAGCACAATTGCCTTTGTGATGACAAGTGAGTTTCTAGGAATGAAATATGGAGGTTGCCATTCTTTCGTAGCTGATCATCCTTTGGTACTCTGTAATGAACTGGCGAGCCCATTGAACACTAGCTTCAAGCTAAAGTTCCCCTTGGTTCATGCCGCAGGTTGCAGGCTTCAGAATCCATGTAGCGTTATTCAGTGTGGTTCTTGAGCTCTCGGAAGCATTCCAGGTCTCTTAGTACAGGCGGGTCTGTACTAGGACGAGAAAACTACAGGCAGGATGGCCTGTGTGTTTGGTGAGTTGTGAGCAGTGCACCACTGGGAACAGCTAGATGCCGAGTCATGGGAAGTGATTGGCTTCTTTTCTTACACTCCAAAAAGTAGTCAGTTGAAACAACTCAAGTATCTCCCTTCTAAAGCACCTTGGACGTACAACGTAGAGAAAGAAACAGCAGAGACAAGGCTCTGTGGGCCCTTTTGTTTATGAGGCTTGAAGGGAAACTTTATGTTCCTCATTGGGATTTAGAGAGTTTCGGGCTCAATTCTCCCTGAGAAACACTGTAGTTGCACATGTTCTCTTCATAGCAGAGTTGTCTTTGTGATGACAAGTGAGTTTCTAGGAAAGAAATATGGAGGTTGCCATTCTTTGGTAGCTGCTCATCCTTCCGTAATCTGTAGTGAATGGGCGACCCTAAAGAACACTAGCCTCAAGCTAACTTTCCTCTTGTATCATGCCGCAGGTTGCAGGCAGCAGACTCCATGTAGCGTTATTTACTGTGGTTCTTGAGCTCCAGGTAGCATTCCAGGTCTCTTAGGACTGGCGGGTCAACACTAGGATGAGCAATGTATTAGAAGGACGGCCGGTGTGTTTGGGCCTTTATGAGCAATGCAGCTTTGGAAGAGCTAGATGCCGAGTCACAGGCTGTGAAGGGCTTCTTTGCTTAAACCTCTTCATTTTTGCAAGTTGAAAGAACTCATGTATCTCCCTTCTTAAGCACCTTGTGGGTACAAAGTAGAGAAAGAATCAGCAAGGTCAATGCTCTGCTGGCCCCTTTGAAGATAAGTCTTGAAGGGAAACTTCATTTTCCTCTTTGGCATTTAGAGAGTTGGGGGCTCAATTCTCCCTGAGAAACACTGTGTAGTTGCACGAGGTCTCTTCATAGCACAATTGCCTTTGTGACCACAAGTGAGTTTCTAGGAAAGAAACTCGGAGTTTGCCATTCTTTGCTGGTGCTCGTCCTTTGGTAATCTTCAGTGAATTGGTGACCCCGTTTGAGCACTAGCCTCAAGCTAACGTTCCTCTTCTATCATGCCACTTGTTGCCATGCAGCACAATCTCTGTAGCCTTATTCAGTGTGGTTCTGGAGCTCTAGGAAGCATTCCAGGTCTCTTAGTACTGGCGGATCTGCTCGACCTTGAGAAACGATACAAGAAGGATGGCCTGTGTGTTTGGGGAGTTGTGAGCAGTGCACCGTTGGGAACACCTAGATGCCGAGACATGGGAGGTGAAGGGGTTTTTTGTGAAACCTGTAGAATGTGGCAACTTGAAACAACTCAAGTATCTCCCTTCGAAAGCACGTTGGAGGTACTAAATAGAGGAAGAAGCATGAGAGTCAGGGCTCTGCGGGCCATTTTGAATATAAGGCTGAAGGGAAACTTTATTTTCCTTATTGGCCTTTAGAGAGCTGTGGGCTCAGTTCTCCCTGAGAAACTCTTTACTTGCGCATGTTCTCTTCATAGCACAATTGGCTTAGTGATGACAAGTGAGTTGCTAGGAGAGAAACTTGGAGGTTGCCATTCCTTGGTAGCTGCTCATCCTTCAGTAATCTGTAGTGAACTGGCGACCCCATTGAACACTAGCCTCAAGCTAACTTTCCTCTTGTATCATGCCACTGTTTGGCATGCAGCAGAATCCATGTAGCTTTATTCAGTGTGGTTCTTTAGCTCTAGGAAGCCTCCCAGGTCTCAGTAATGGTGGGTCTGCACGAGGAGGAGAAACGTCCTAGAAGGACGGCCTGTGTGTTTGGGCATTTCTCAGCAATGTATCGTTGGGAACAGCTAGATGCCGAGCCAGGGGCAGTGAAGGGCTTATTTGCTTAAACCTGTAAATTGTGGCAAGTTGAAACAACGGAAGTATCTCCCTTCTAAAGCACCTTTAAGGTACAAAATAGAGAAAGAACGAGCAGGGTTAAGGCTCTGAGGACCCTGTTAAAATAAGGCTTGAAGGGAAACTTTATTTTCCTCTTTGGGATTTAGAGAGTTGTGGGCTCCATTCCCCCTAACTCTTTAGTTGCACATATTCTCTTCATAGCACAATTGCCTTTGTGATGACAAGTGAGTTTCTAGGAATGAAATATGGAGGTTGCCATTCTTTCGTAGCTGATCATCCTTTGGTACTCTGTAATGAACTGGCGAGCCCATTGAACACTAGCTTCAAGCTAAAGTTCCCCTTGGTTGATGCCGCGGGTTGCAGGCTTCAGAATCCATGTAGCGTTATTCAGTGTGGTTCTTGAGCTCTCGGAAGCATTCCAGGTCTCTTAGTACAGGCGGGTCTGTACTAGGACGAGAAAACTACAGGCAGGATGGCCTGTGTGTTTGGTGAGTTGTGAGCAGTGCACCACTGGGAACAGCTAGATGCCGAGTCATGGGAAGTGATTGGCTTCTTTTCTTACACTCCAAAAAGTAGTCAGTTGAAACAACTCAAGTATCTCCCTTCTAAAGCACCTTGGAAGTACAACGTAGAGAAAGAAACAGCAGAGACAAGGCTCTGTGGGCCCTTTTGTATATGAGGCTTGAAGGGAAACTTTATGTTCCTCATTGGGATTTAGAGAGTTTCGGGCTCAATTCTCCCTGAGAAACACTGTAGTTGCACATGTTCTCTTCATAGCAGAGTTGTCTTTGTGATGACAAGTGAGTTTCTAGGAAAGAAATATGGAGGTTGCCATTCTTTGGTAGCTGCTCATCCTTCCGTAATCTGTAGTGAATGGGCGACCCTAAAGAACACTAGCCTCAAGCTAACTTTCCTCTTGTATCATGCCGCAGGTTGCAGGCAGCAGACTCCATGTAGCGTTATTTATTGTGGTTCTTGAGCTCCAGGTAGCATTCCAGGTCTCTTAGGACTGGCGGGTCAACACTAGGATGAGCAATGTATTAGAAGGACGGCCGGTGTGTTTGGGCCTTTATGAGCAATGCAGCTTTGGAAGAGCTAGATGCCGAGTCACAGGCTGTGAAGGGCTTCTTTGCTTAAACCTCTTCATTTTTGCAAGTTGAAAGAACTCATGTATCTCCCTTCTTAAGCACCTTGTGGGTACAAAGTAGAGAAAGAATGAGCAAGGTCAGTGCTCTGCTGGCCCCTTTGAAGATAAGTCTTGAAGGGAAACTTCATTTTCCTCTTTGGCATTTAGAGAGTTGGGGGCTCAATTCTCCCTGAGAAACACTGTGTAGTTGCACGAGGTCTCTTCATAGCACAATTGCCTTTGTGACCACAAGTGAGTTTCTAGGAAAGAAACTCGGAGTTTGCCATTCTTTGCTGGTGCTCGTCCTTTGGTAATCTTCAGTGAATTGGTGACCCCGTTTGACCACTAGCCTCAAGCTAACGTTCCTCTTCTATCATGCCACTTGTTGCCATGCAGCACAATCTCTGTAGCCTTATTCAGTGTGGTTCTGGAGCTCTAGGAAGCATTCCAGGTCTCTTAGTACTGGCGGATCTGCTCGACCTTGAGAAACGTACAAGAAGGATGGCCTGTGTGTTTGGGGAGTTGTGAGCAGTGCACCGTTGGGAACACCTAGATGCCGAGACATGGGAGGTGAAGGGGGTTTTGTGAAACCTGTAGAATGCGGCAACTTGAAACAACTCAAGTATCTCCCTTCGAAAGCACGTTGGAGGTACTAAATAGAGGAAGAAGCATGAGAGTCAGGGCTCTGCGGGCCATTTTGAATATAAGGCTGAAGGGAAACTTTATTTTCCTTATTGGCCTTTAGAGAGTTGTGGGCTCAGTTCTCCCTGAGAAACTCTTTACTTGCGCATGTTCTCTTCATAGCACAATTGGCTTAGTGATGACAAGTGAGTTGCTAGGAGAGAAACTTGGAGGTTGCCATTCCTTGGTAGCTGCTCTTCCTTCAGTAATCTGTAGTGAACTGGCGACCCCATTGAACACTAGCCTCAAGCTAACTTTCCTCTTGTATCATGCCACTGTTTGGCATGCAGCAGAATCCATGTAGCTTTATTCAGTGTGGTTCTTTAGCTCTAGGAAGCCTTCCAGGTCTCAGTAATGGTGGGTCTGCACGAGGAGGAGAAACGTCCTAGAAGGACGGCCTGTGTGTTTGGGCATTTCTCAGCAATGTATCGTTGGGAACAGCTAGATGCCGAGCCAGGGGCAGTGAAGGGCTTATTTGCTTAAACCTGTAAATTGTGGCAAGTTGAAACAACGGAAGTATCTCCCTTCTAAAGCACCTTTAAGGTACAAAATAGAGAAAGAACGAGCAGGGTTAAGGCTCTGAGGACCCTGTTAAAATAAGGCTTGAAGGGAAACTTTATTTTCCTCTTTGGGATTTAGAGAGTTGTGGGCTCCATTCCCCCTAACTCTTTAGTTGCACATATTCTCTTCGTAGCACAATTGCCTTTGTGATGACAAGTGAGTTTCTAGGAATGAAATATGGAGGTTGCCATTCTTTCGTAGCTGATCATCCTTTGGTACTCTGTAATGAACTGGCGAGCCCATTGAACACTAGCTTCAAGCTAAAGTTCCCCTTGGTTCATGCCGCAGGTTGCAGGCTTCAGAATCCATGTAGCGTTATTCAGTGTGGTTCTTGAGCTCTCGGAAGCATTCCAGGTCTCTTAGTACAGGCGGGTCTGTACTAGGACGAGAAAACTACAGGCAGGATGGCCTGTGTGTTTGGTGAGTTGTGAGCAGTGCACCACTGGGAACAGCTAGATGCCGAGTCATGGGAAGTGATTGGCTTCTTTTCTTACACTCCAAAAAGTAGTCAGTTGAAACAACTCAAGTATCTCCCTTCTAAAGCACCTTGGACGTACAACGTAGAGAAAGAAACAGCAGAGACAAGGCTCTGTGGGCCCTTTTGTATATGAGGCTTGAAGGGAAACTTTATGTTCCTCATTGGGATTTAGAGAGTTTCGGGCTCAATTCTCCCTGAGAAACACTGTAGTTGCACATGTTCTCTTCATAGCAGAGTTGTCTTTGTGATGACAAGTGAGTTTCTAGGAAAGAAATATGGAGGTTGCCATTCTTTGGTAGCTGCTCATCCTTCCGTAATCTGTAGTGAATGGGCGACCCTAAAGAACACTAGCCTCAAGCTAACTTTCCTCTTGTATCATGCCGCAGGTTGCAGGCAGCAGACTCCATGTAGCGTTATTTATTGTGGTTCTTGAGCTCCAGGTAGCATTCCAGGTCTCTTAGGACTGGCGGGTCAACACTAGGATGAGCAATGTATTAGAAGGACGGCCGGTGTGTTTGGGCCTTTATGAGCAATGCAGCTTTGGAAGAGCTAGATGCCGAGTCACAGGCTGTGAAGGGCTTCTTTGCTTAAACCTCTTCATTTTTGCAAGTTGAAAGAACTCATGTATCTCCCTTCTTAAGCACCTTGTGGGTACAAAGTAGAGAAAGAATCAGCAAGGTCAATGCTCTGCTGGCCCCTTTGAAGATAAGTCTTGAAGGGAAACTTCATTTTCCTCTTTGGCATTTAGAGAGTTGGGGGCTCAATTCTCCCTGAGAAACACTGTGTAGTTGCACGAGGTCTCTTCATAGCACAATTGCCTTTGTGACCACAAGTGAGTTTCTAGGAAAGAAACTCGGAGTTTGCCATTCTTTGCTGGTGCTCGTCCTTTGGTAATCTTCAGTGAATTGGTGACCCCGTTTGAGCACTAGCCTCAAGCTAACGTTCCTCTTCTATCATGCCACTTGTTGCCATGCAGCACAATCTCTGTAGCCTTATTCAGTGTGGTTCTGGAGCTCTAGGAAGCATTCCAGGTCTCTTAGTACTGGCGGATCTGCTCGACCTTGAGAAACGTACAAGAAGGATGGCCTGTGTGTTTGGGGAGTTGTGAGCAGTGCACCGTTGGGAACACCTAGATGCCGAGACATGGGAGGTGAAGGGGTTTTTTGTGAAACCTGTAGAATGTGGCAACTTGAAACAACTCAAGTATCTCCCTTCGAAAGCACGTTGGAGGTACTAAATAGAGGAAGAAGCATGAGAGTCAGGGCTCTGCGGGCCATTTTGAATATAAGGCTGAAGGGAAACTTTATTTTCCTTATTGGCCTTTAGAGAGTTGTGGGCTCAGTTCTCCCTGAGAAACTCTTTACTTGCGCATGTTCTCTTCATAGCACAATTGGCTTAGTGATGACAAGTGAGTTGCTAGGAGAGAAACTTGGAGGTTGCCATTCCTTGGTAGCTGCTCATCCTTCAGTAATCTGTAGTGAACTGGCGACCCCATTGAACACTAGCCTCAAGCTAACTTTCCTCTTGTATCATGCCACTGTTTGGCATGCAGCAGAATCCATGTAGCTTTATTCAGTGTGGTTCTTTAGCTCTAGGAAGCCTTCCAGGTCTCAGTAATGGTGGGTCTGCACGAGGAGGAGAAACGTCCTAGAAGGACGGCCTGTGTGTTTGGGCATTTCTCAGCAATGTATCGTTGGGAACAGCTAGATGCCGAGCCAGGGGCAGTGAAGGGCTTATTTGCTTAAACCTGTAAATTGTGGCAAGTTGAAACAACGGAAGTATCTCCCTTCTAAAGCACCTTTAAGGTACAAAATAGAGAAAGAACGAGCAGGGTTAAGGCTCTGAGGACCCTGTTAAAATAAGGCTTGAAGGGAAACTTTATTTTCCTCTTTGGGATTTAGAGAGTTGTGGGCTCCATTCCCCCTAACTCTTTAGTTGCACATATTCTCTTCGTAGCACAATTGCCTTTGTGATGACAAGTGAGTTTCTAGGAATGAAATATGGAGGTTGCCCTTCTGTCGTAGCTGATCATCCTTTGGTACTCTGTAATGAACTGGCGAGCCCATTGAACACTAGCTTCAAGCTAAAGTTCCCCTTGGTTCATGCCGCGGGTTGCAGGCTTCAGAATCCATGTAGCGTTATTCAGTGTGGTTCTTGAGCTCTCGGAAGCATTCCAGGTCTCTTAGTACAGGCGGGTCTGTACTAGGACGAGAAAACTACAGGCAGGATGGCCTGTGTGTTTGGTGAGTTGTGAGCAGTGCACCACTGGGAACAGCTAGATGCCGAGTCATGGGAAGTGATTGGCTTCTTTTCTTACACTCCAAAAAGTAGTCAGTTGAAACAACTCAAGTATCTCCCTTCTAAAGCACCTTGGACGTACAACGTAGAGAAAGAAACAGCAGAGACAAGGCTCTGTGGGCCCTTTTGTATATGAGGCTTGAAGGGAAACTTTATGTTCCTCATTGGGATTTAGAGAGTTTCGGGCTCAATTCTCCCTGAGAAACACTGTAGTTGCACATGTTCTCTTCATAGCAGAGTTGTCTTTGTGATGACAAGTGAGTTTCTAGGAAAGAAATATGGAGGTTGCCATTCTTTGGTAGCTGCTCATCCTTCCGTAATCTGTAGTGAATGGGCGACCCTAAAGAACACTAGCCTCAAGCTAACTTTCCTCTTGTATCATGCCGCAGGTTGCAGGCAGCAGACTCCATGTAGCGTTATTTATTGTGGTTCTTGAGCTCCAGGTAGCATTCCAGGTCTCTTAGGACTGGCGGGTCAACACTAGGATGAGCAATGTATTAGAAGGACGGCCGGTGTGTTTGGGCCTTTATGAGCAATGCAGCTTTGGAAGAGCTAGATGCCGAGTCACAGGCTGTGAAGGGCTTCTTTGCTTAAACCTCTTCATTTTTGCAAGTTGAAAGAACTCATGTATCTCCCTTCTTAAGCACCTTGTGGGTACAAAGTAGAGAAAGAATGAGCAAGGTCAGTGCTCTGCTGGCCCCTTTGAAGATAAGTCTTGAAGGGAAACTTCATTTTCCTCTTTGGCATTTAGAGAGTTGGGGGCTCAATTCTCCCTGAGAAACACTGTGTAGTTGCACGAGGTCTCTTCATAGCACAATTGCCTTTGTGACCACAAGTGAGTTTCTAGGAAAGAAACTCGGAGTTTGCCATTCTTTGCTGGTGCTCGTCCTTTGGTAATCTTCAGTGAATTGGTGACCCCGTTTGACCACTAGCCTCAAGCTAACGTTCCTCTTCTATCATGCCACTTGTTGCCATGCAGCACAATCTCTGTAGCCTTATTCAGTGTGGTTCTGGAGCTCTAGGAAGCATTCCAGGTCTCTTAGTACTGGCGGATCTGCTCGACCTTGAGAAACGTACAAGAAGGATGGCCTGTGTGTTTGGGGAGTTGTGAGCAGTGCACCGTTGGGAACACCTAGATGCCGAGACATGGGAGGTGAAGGGGGTTTTGTGAAACCTGTAGAATGCGGCAACTTGAAACAACTCAAGTATCTCCCTTCGAAAGCACGTTGGAGGTACTAAATAGAGGAAGAAGCATGAGAGTCAGGGCTCTGCGGGCCATTTTGAATATAAGGCTGAAGGGAAACTTTATTTTCCTTATTGGCCTTTAGAGAGTTGTGGGCTCAGTTCTCCCTGAGAAACTCTTTACTTGCGCATGTTCTCTTCATAGCACAATTGGCTTAGTGATGACAAGTGAGTTGCTAGGAGAGAAACTTGGAGGTTGCCATTCCTTGGTAGCTGCTCTTCCTTCAGTAATCTGTAGTGAACTGGCGACCCCATTGAACACTAGCCTCAAGCTAACTTTCCTCTTGTATCATGCCACTGTTTGGCATGCAGCAGAATCCATGTAGCTTTATTCAGTGTGGTTCTTTAGCTCTAGGAAGCCTTCCAGGTCTCAGTAATGGTGGGTCTGCACGAGGAGGAGAAACGTCCTAGAAGGACGGCCTGTGTGTTTGGGCATTTCTCAGCAATGTATCGTTGGGAACAGCTAGATGCCGAGCCAGGGGCAGTGAAGGGCTTATTTGCTTAAACCTGTAAATTGTGGCAAGTTGAAACAACGGAAGTATCTCCCTTCTAAAGCACCTTTAAGGTACAAAATAGAGAAAGAACGAGCAGGGTTAAGGCTCTGAGGACCCTGTTAAAATAAGGCTTGAAGGGAAACTTTATTTTCCTCTTTGGGATTTAGAGAGTTGTGGGCTCCATTCCCCCTAACTCTTTAGTTGCACATATTCTCTTCGTAGCACAATTGCCTTTGTGATGACAAGTGAGTTTCTAGGAATGAAATATGGAGGTTGCCCTTCTGTCGTAGCTGATCATCCTTTGGTACTCTGTAATGAACTGGCGAGCCCATTGAACACTAGCTTCAAGCTAAAGTTCCCCTTGGTTCATGCCGCGGGTTGCAGGCTTCAGAATCCATGTAGCGTTATTCAGTGTGGTTCTTGAGCTCTCGGAAGCCTTCCAGGTCTCTTAGTACAGGCGGGTCTGTACTAGGACGAGAAAACTACAGGCAGGATGGCCTGTGTGTTTGGTGAGTTGTGAGCAGTGCACCACTGGGAACAGCTAGATGCCGAGTCATGGGAAGTGATTGGCTTCTTTTCTTACACTCCAAAAAGTAGTCAGTTGAAACAACTCAAGTATCTCCCTTCTAAAGCACCTTGGACGTACAACGTAGAGAAAGAAACAGCAGAGACAAGGCTCTGTGGGCCCTTTTGTATATGAGGCTTGAAGGGAAACTTTATGTTCCTCATTGGGATTTAGAGAGTTTCGGGCTCAATTCTCCCTGAGAAACACTGTAGTTGCACATGTTCTCTTCATAGCAGAGTTGTCTTTGTGATGACAAGTGAGTTTCTAGGAAAGAAATATGGAGGTTGCCATTCTTTGGTAGCTGCTCATCCTTCCGTAATCTGTAGTGAATGGGCGACCCTAAAGAACACTAGCCTCAAGCTAACTTTCCTCTTGTATCATGCCGCAGGTTGCAGGCAGCAGACTCCATGTAGCGTTATTTATTGTGGTTCTTGAGCTCCAGGTAGCATTCCAGGTCTCTTAGGACTGGCGGGTCAACACTAGGATGAGCAATGTATTAGAAGGACGGCCGGTGTGTTTGGGCCTTTATGAGCAATGCAGCTTTGGAAGAGCTAGATGCCGAGTCACAGGCTGTGAAGGGCTTCTTTGCTTAAACCTCTTCATTTTTGCAAGTTGAAAGAACTCATGTATCTCCCTTCTTAAGCACCTTGTGGGTACAAAGTAGAGAAAGAATCAGCAAGGTCAATGCTCTGCTGGCCCCTTTGAAGATAAGTCTTGAAGGGAAACTTCATTTTCCTCTTTGGCATTTAGAGAGTTGGGGGCTCAATTCTCCCTGAGAAACACTGTGTAGTTGCACGAGGTCTCTTCATAGCACAATTGCCTTTGTGACCACAAGTGAGTTTCTAGGAAAGAAACTCGGAGTTTGCCATTCTTTGCTGGTGCTCGTCCTTTGGTAATCTTCAGTGAATTGGTGACCCCGTTTGAGCACTAGCCTCAAGCTAACGTTCCTCTTCTATCATGCCACTTGTTGCCATGCAGCACAATCTCTGTAGCCTTATTCAGTGTGGTTCTGGAGCTCTAGGAAGCATTCCAGGTCTCTTAGTACTGGCGGATCTGCTCGACCTTGAGAAACGTACAAGAAGGATGGCCTGTGTGTTTGGGGAGTTGTGAGCAGTGCACCGTTGGGAACACCTAGATGCCGAGACATGGGAGGTGAAGGGGTTTTTTGTGAAACCTGTAGAATGTGGCAACTTGAAACAACTCAAGTATCTCCCTTCGAAAGCACGTTGGAGGTACTAAATAGAGGAAGAAGCATGAGAGTCAGGGCTCTGCGGGCCATTTTGAATATAAGGCTGAAGGGAAACTTTATTTTCCTTATTGGCCTTTAGAGAGTTGTGGGCTCAGTTCTCCCTGAGAAACTCTTTACTTGCGCATGTTCTCTTCATAGCACAATTGGCTTAGTGATGACAAGTGAGTTGCTAGGAGAGAAACTTGGAGGTTGCCATTCCTTGGTAGCTGCTCTTCCTTCAGTAATCTGTAGTGAACTGGCGACCCCATTGAACACTAGCCTCAAGCTAACTTTCCTCTTGTATCATGCCACTGTTTGGCATGCAGCAGAATCCATGTAGCTTTATTCAGTGTGGTTCTTTAGCTCTAGGAAGCCTTCCAGGTCTCAGTAATGGTGGGTCTGCACGAGGAGGAGAAACGTCCTAGAAGGACGGCCTGTGTGTTTGGGCATTTCTCAGCAATGTATCGTTGGGAACAGCTAGATGCCGAGCCAGGGGCAGTGAAGGGCTTATTTGCTTAAACCTGTAAATTGTGGCAAGTTGAAACAACGGAAGTATCTCCCTTCTAAAGCACCTTTAAGGTACAAAATAGAGAAAGAACGAGCAGGGTTAAGGCTCTGAGGACCCTGTTAAAATAAGGCTTGAAGGGAAACTTTATTTTCCTCTTTGGGATTTAGAGAGTTGTGGGCTCCATTCCCCCTAACTCTTTAGTTGCACATATTCTCTTCGTAGCACAATTGCCTTTGTGATGACAAGTGAGTTTCTAGGAATGAAATATGGAGGTTGCCCTTCTGTCGTAGCTGATCATCCTTTGGTACTCTGTAATGAACTGGCGAGCCCATTGAACACTAGCTTCAAGCTAAAGTTCCCCTTGGTTCATGCCGCGGGTTGCAGGCTTCAGAATCCATGTAGCGTTATTCAGTGTGGTTCTTGAGCTCTCGGAAGCCTTCCAGGTCTCTTAGTACAGGCGGGTCTGTACTAGGACGAGAAAACTACAGGCAGGATGGCCTGTGTGTTTGGTGAGTTGTGAGCAGTGCACCACTGGGAACAGCTAGATGCCGAGTCATGGGAAGTGATTGGCTTCTTTTCTTACACTCCAAAAAGTAGTCAGTTGAAACAACTCAAGTATCTCCCTTCTAAAGCACCTTGGACGTACAACGTAGAGAAAGAAACAGCAGAGACAAGGCTCTGTGGGCCCTTTTGTATATGAGGCTTGAAGGGAAACTTTATGTTCCTCATTGGGATTTAGAGAGTTTCGGGCTCAATTCTCCCTGAGAAACACTGTAGTTGCACATGTTCTCTTCATAGCAGAGTTGTCTTTGTGATGACAAGTGAGTTTCTAGGAAAGAAATATGGAGGTTGCCATTCTTTGGTAGCTGCTCATCCTTCCGTAATCTGTAGTGAATGGGCGACCCTAAAGAACACTAGCCTCAAGCTAACTTTCCTCTTGTATCATGCCGCAGGTTGCAGGCAGCAGACTCCATGTAGCGTTATTTATTGTGGTTCTTGAGCTCCAGGTAGCATTCCAGGTCTCTTAGGACTGGCGGGTCAACACTAGGATGAGCAATGTATTAGAAGGACGGCCGGTGTGTTTGGGCCTTTATGAGCAATGCAGCTTTGGAAGAGCTAGATGCCGAGTCACAGGCTGTGAAGGGCTTCTTTGCTTAAACCTCTTCATTTTTGCAAGTTGAAAGAACTCATGTATCTCCCTTCTTAAGCACCTTGTGGGTACAAAGTAGAGAAAGAATCAGCAAGGTCAATGCTCTGCTGGCCCCTTTGAAGATAAGTCTTGAAGGGAAACTTCATTTTCCTCTTTGGCATTTAGAGAGTTGGGGGCTCAATTCTCCCTGAGAAACACTGTGTAGTTGCACGAGGTCTCTTCATAGCACAATTGCCTTTGTGACCACAAGTGAGTTTCTAGGAAAGAAACTCGGAGTTTGCCATTCTTTGCTGGTGCTCGTCCTTTGGTAATCTTCAGTGAATTGGTGACCCCGTTTGAGCACTAGCCTCAAGCTAACGTTCCTCTTCTATCATGCCACTTGTTGCCATGCAGCACAATCTCTGTAGCCTTATTCAGTGTGGTTCTGGAGCTCTAGGAAGCATTCCAGGTCTCTTAGTACTGGCGGATCTGCTCGACCTTGAGAAACGTACAAGAAGGATGGCCTGTGTGTTTGGGGAGTTGTGAGCAGTGCACCGTTGGGAACACCTAGATGCCGAGACATGGGAGGTGAAGGGGTTTTTTGTGAAACCTGTAGAATGCGGCAACTTGAAACAACTCAAGTATCTCCCTTCGAAAGCACGTTGGAGGTACTAAATAGAGGAAGAAGCATGAGAGTCAGGGCTCTGCGGGCCATTTTGAATATAAGGCTGAAGGGAAACTTTATTTTCCTTATTGGCCTTTAGAGAGCTGTGGGCTCAGTTCTCCCTGAGAAACTCTTTACTTGCGCATGTTCTCTTCATAGCACAATTGGCTTAGTGATGACAAGTGAGTTGCTAGGAGAGAAACTTGGAGGTTGCCATTCCTTGGTAGCTGCTCATCCTTCAGTAATCTGTAGTGAACTGGCGACCCCATTGAACACTAGGCTCAAGCTAACTTTCCTCTTGTATCATGCCACTGTTTGGCATGCAGCAGAATCCATGTAGCTTTATTCAGTGTGGTTCTTTAGCTCTAGGAAGCCTTCCAGGTCTCAGTAATGGTGGGTCTGCACGAGGAGGAGAAACGTCCTAGAAGGACGGCCTGTGTGTTTGGGCATTTCTCAGCAATGTATCGTTGGGAACAGCTAGATGCCGAGCCAGGGGCAGTGAAGGGCTTATTTGCTTAAACCTGTAAATTGTGGCAAGTTGAAACAACGGAAGTATCTCCCTTCTAAAGCACCTTTAAGGTACAAAATAGAGAAAGAACGAGCAGGGTTAAGGCTCTGAGGACCCTGTTAAAATAAGGCTTGAAGGGAAACTTTATTTTCCTCTTTGGGATTTAGAGACTTGTGGGCTCCATTCCCCCTAACTCTTTAGTTGCACATATTCTCTTCGTAGCACAATTGCCTTTGTGATGACAAGTGAGTTTCTAGGAATGAAATATGGAGGTTGCCCTTCTGTCGTAGCTGATCATCCTTTGGTACTCTGTAATGAACTGGCGAGCCCATTGAACACTAGCTTCAAGCTAAAGTTCCCCTTGGTTCATGCCGCGGGTTGCAGGCTTCAGAATCCATGTAGCGTTATTCAGTGTGGTTCTTGAGCTCTCGGAAGCCTTCCAGGTCTCTTAGTACAGGCGGGTCTGTACTAGGACGAGAAAACTACAGGCAGGATGGCCTGTGTGTTTGGTGAGTTGTGAGCAGTGCACCACTGGGAACAGCTAGATGCCGAGTCATGGGAAGTGATTGGCTTCTTTTCTTACACTCCAAAAAGTAGTCAGTTGAAACAACTCAAGTATCTCCCTTCTAAAGCACCTTGGAAGTACAACGTAGAGAAAGAAACAGCAGAGACAAGGCTCTGTGGGCCCTTTTGTATATGAGGCTTGAAGGGAAACTTTATGTTCCTCATTGGGATTTAGAGAGTTTCGGGCTCAATTCTCCCTGAGAAACACTGTAGTTGCACATGTTCTCTTCATAGCAGAGTTGTCTTTGTGATGACAAGTGAGTTTCTAGGAAAGAAATATGGAGGTTGCCATTCTTTGGTAGCTGCTCATCCTTCCGTAATCTGTAGTGAATGGGCGACCCTAAAGAACACTAGCCTCAAGCTAACTTTCCTCTTGTATCATGCCGCAGGTTGCAGGCAGCAGACTCCATGTAGCGTTATTTATTGTGGTTCTTGAGCTCCAGGTAGCATTCCAGGTCTCTTAGGACTGGCGGGTCAACACTAGGATGAGCAATGTATTAGAAGGACGGCCGGTGTGTTTGGGCCTTTATGAGCAATGCAGCTTTGGAAGAGCTAGATGCCGAGTCACAGGCTGTGAAGGGCTTCTTTGCTTAAACCTCTTCATTTTTGCAAGTTGAAAGAACTCATGTATCTCCCTTCTTAAGCACCTTGTGGGTACAAAGTAGAGAAAGAATCAGCAAGGTCAATGCTCTGCTGGCCCCTTTGAAGATAAGTCTTGAAGGGAAACTTCATTTTCCTCTTTGGCATTTAGAGAGTTGGGGGCTCAATTCTCCCTGAGAAACACTGTGTAGTTGCACGAGGTCTCTTCATAGCACAATTGCCTTTGTGACCACAAGTGAGTTTCTAGGAAAGAAACTCGGAGTTTGCCATTCTTTGCTGGTGCTCGTCCTTTGGTAATCTTCAGTGAATTGGTGACCCCGTTTGAGCACTAGCCTCAAGCTAACGTTCCTCTTCTATCATGCCACTTGTTGCCATGCAGCACAATCTCTGTAGCCTTATTCAGTGTGGTTCTGGAGCTCTAGGAAGCATTCCAGGTCTCTTAGTACTGGCGGATCTGCTCGACCTTGAGAAACGTACAAGAAGGATGGCCTGTGTGTTTGGGGAGTTGTGAGCAGTGCACCGTTGGGAACACCTAGATGCCGAGACATGGGAGGTGAAGGGGTTTTTTGTGAAACCTGTAGAATGTGGCAACTTGAAACAACTCAAGTATCTCCCTTCGAAAGCACGTTGGAGGTACTAAATAGAGGAAGAAGCATGAGAGTCAGGGCTCTGCGGGCCATTTTGAATATAAGGCTGAAGGGAAACTTTATTTTCCTTATTGGCCTTTAGAGAGTTGTGGGCTCAGTTCTCCCTGAGAAACTCTTTACTTGCGCATGTTCTCTTCATAGCACAATTGGCTTAGTGATGACAAGTGAGTTGCTAGGAGAGAAACTTGGAGGTTGCCATTCCTTGGTAGCTGCTCATCCTTCAGTAATCTGTAGTGAACTGGCGACCCCATTGAACACTAGCCTCAAGCTAACTTTCCTCTTGTATCATGCCACTGTTTGGCATGCAGCAGAATCCATGTAGCTTTATTCAGTGTGGTTCTTTAGCTCTAGGAAGCCTTCCAGGTCTCAGTAATGGTGGGTCTGCACGAGGAGGAGAAACGTCCTAGAAGGACGGCCTGTGTGTTTGGGCATTTCTCAGCAATGTATCGTTGGGAACAGCTAGATGCCGAGCCAGGGGCAGTGAAGGGCTTATTTGCTTAAACCTGTAAATTGTGGCAAGTTGAAACAACGGAAGTATCTCCCTTCTAAAGCACCTTTAAGGTACAAAATAGAGAAAGAACGAGCAGGGTTAAGGCTCTGAGGACCCTGTTAAAATAAGGCTTGAAGGGAAACTTTATTTTCCTCTTTGGGATTTAGAGAGTTGTGGGCTCCATTCCCCCTAACTCTTTAGTTGCACATATTCTCTTCGTAGCACAATTGCCTTTGTGATGACAAGTGAGTTTCTAGGAATGAAATATGGAGGTTGCCCTTCTGTCGTAGCTGATCATCCTTTGGTACTCTGTAATGAACTGGCGAGCCCATTGAACACTAGCTTCAAGCTAAAGTTCCCCTTGGTTCATGCCGCGGGTTGCAGGCTTCAGAATCCATGTAGCGTTATTCAGTGTGGTTCTTGAGCTCTCGGAAGCCTTCCAGGTCTCTTAGTACAGGCGGGTCTGTACTAGGACGAGAAAACTACAGGCAGGATGGCCTGTGTGTTTGGTGAGTTGTGAGCAGTGCACCACTGGGAACAGCTAGATGCCGAGTCATGGGAAGTGATTGGCTTCTTTTCTTACACTCCAAAAAGTAGTCAGTTGAAACAACTCAAGTATCTCCCTTCTAAAGCACCTTGGACGTACAACGTAGAGAAAGAAACAGCAGAGACAAGGCTCTGTGGGCCCTTTTGTATATGAGGCTTGAAGGGAAACTTTATGTTCCTCATTGGGATTTAGAGAGTTTCGGGCTCAATTCTCCCTGAGAAACACTGTAGTTGCACATGTTCTCTTCATAGCAGAGTTGTCTTTGTGATGACAAGTGAGTTTCTAGGAAAGAAATATGGAGGTTGCCATTCTTTGGTAGCTGCTCATCCTTCCGTAATCTGTAGTGAATGGGCGACCCTAAAGAACACTAGCCTCAAGCTAACTTTCCTCTTGTATCATGCCGCAGGTTGCAGGCAGCAGACTCCATGTAGCGTTATTTATTGTGGTTCTTGAGCTCCAGGTAGCATTCCAGGTCTCTTAGGACTGGCGGGTCAACACTAGGATGAGCAATGTATTAGAAGGACGGCCGGTGTGTTTGGGCCTTTATGAGCAATGCAGCTTTGGAAGAGCTAGATGCCGAGTCACAGGCTGTGAAGGGCTTCTTTGCTTAAACCTCTTCATTTTTGCAAGTTGAAAGAACTCATGTATCTCCCTTCTTAAGCACCTTGTGGGTACAAAGTAGAGAAAGAATCAGCAAGGTCAATGCTCTGCTGGCCCCTTTGAAGATAAGTCTTGAAGGGAAACTTCATTTTCCTCTTTGGCATTTAGAGAGTTGGGGGCTCAATTCTCCCTGAGAAACACTGTGTAGTTGCACGAGGTCTCTTCATAGCACAATTGCCTTTGTGACCACAAGTGAGTTTCTAGGAAAGAAACTCGGAGTTTGCCATTCTTTGCTGGTGCTCGTCCTTTGGTAATCTTCAGTGAATTGGTGACCCCGTTTGAGCACTAGCCTCAAGCTAACGTTCCTCTTCTATCATGCCACTTGTTGCCATGCAGCACAATCTCTGTAGCCTTATTCAGTGTGGTTCTGGAGCTCTAGGAAGCATTCCAGGTCTCTTAGTACTGGCGGATCTGCTCGACCTTGAGAAACGTACAAGAAGGATGGCCTGTGTGTTTGGGGAGTTGTGAGCAGTGCACCGTTGGGAACACCTAGATGCCGAGACATGGGAGGTGAAGGGGTTTTTTGTGAAACCTGTAGAATGCGGCAACTTGAAACAACTCAAGTATCTCCCTTCGAAAGCACGTTGGAGGTACTAAATAGAGGAAGAAGCATGAGAGTCAGGGCTCTGCGGGCCATTTTGAATATAAGGCTGAAGGGAAACTTTATTTTCCTTATTGGCCTTTAGAGAGTTGTGGGCTCAGTTCTCCCTGAGAAACTCTTTACTTGCGCATGTTCTCTTCATAGCACAATTGGCTTAGTGATGACAAGTGAGTTGCTAGGAGAGAAACTTGGAGGTTGCCATTCCTTGGTAGCTGCTCATCCTTCAGTAATCTGTAGTGAACTGGCGACCCCATTGAACACTAGCCTCAAGCTAACTTTCCTCTTGTATCATGCCACTGTTTGGCATGCAGCAGAATCCATGTAGCTTTATTCAGTGTGGTTCTTTAGCTCTAGGAAGCCTTCCAGGTCTCAGTAATGGTGGGTCTGCACGAGGAGGAGAAACGTCCTAGAAGGACGGCCTGTGTGTTTGGGCATTTCTCAGCAATGTATCGTTGGGAACAGCTAGATGCCGAGCCAGGGGCAGTGAAGGGCTTATTTGCTTAAACCTGTAAATTGTGGCAAGTTGAAACAACGGAAGTATCTCCCTTCTAAAGCACCTTTAAGGTACAAAATAGAGAAAGAACGAGCAGGGTTAAGGCTCTGAGGACCCTGTTAAAATAAGGCTTGAAGGGAAACTTTATTTTCCTCTTTGGGATTTAGAGACTTGTGGGCTCCATTCCCCCTAACTCTTTAGTTGCACATATTCTCTTCGTAGCACAATTGCCTTTGTGATGACAAGTGAGTTTCTAGGAATGAAATATGGAGGTTGCCCTTCTGTCGTAGCTGATCATCCTTTGGTACTCTGTAATGAACTGGCGAGCCCATTGAACACTAGCTTCAAGCTAAAGTTCCCCTTGGTTCATGCCGCGGGTTGCAGGCTTCAGAATCCATGTAGCGTTATTCAGTGTGGTTCTTGAGCTCTCGGAAGCATTCCAGGTCTCTTAGTACAGGCGGGTCTGTACTAGGACGAGAAAACTACAGGCAGGATGGCCTGTGTGTTTGGTGAGTTGTGAGCAGTGCACCACTGGGAACAGCTAGATGCCGAGTCATGGGAAGTGATTGGCTTCTTTTCTTACACTCCAAAAAGTAGTCAGTTGAAACAACTCAAGTATCTCCCTTCTAAAGCACCTTGGAAGTACAACGTAGAGAAAGAAACAGCAGAGACAAGGCTCTGTGGGCCCTTTTGTATATGAGGCTTGAAGGGAAACTTTATGTTCCTCATTGGGATTTAGAGAGTTTCGGGCTCAATTCTCCCTGAGAAACACTGTAGTTGCACATGTTCTCTTCATAGCAGAGTTGTCTTTGTGATGACAAGTGAGTTTCTAGGAAAGAAATATGGAGGTTGCCATTCTTTGGTAGCTGCTCATCCTTCCGTAATCTGTAGTGAATGGGCGACCCTAAAGAACACTAGCCTCAAGCTAACTTTCCTCTTGTATCATGCCGCAGGTTGCAGGCAGCAGACTCCATGTAGCGTTATTTATTGTGGTTCTTGAGCTCCAGGTAGCATTCCAGGTCTCTTAGGACTGGCGGGTCAACACTAGGATGAGCAATGTATTAGAAGGACGGCCGGTGTGTTTGGGCCTTTATGAGCAATGCAGCTTTGGAAGAGCTAGATGCCGAGTCACAGGCTGTGAAGGGCTTCTTTGCTTAAACCTCTTCATTTTTGCAAGTTGAAAGAACTCATGTATCTCCCTTCTTAAGCACCTTGTGGGTACAAAGTAGAGAAAGAATCAGCAAGGTCAATGCTCTGCTGGCCCCTTTGAAGATAAGTCTTGAAGGGAAACTTCATTTTCCTCTTTGGCATTTAGAGAGTTGGGGGCTCAATTCTCCCTGAGAAACACTGTGTAGTTGCACGAGGTCTCTTCATAGCACAATTGCCTTTGTGACCACAAGTGAGTTTCTAGGAAAGAAACTCGGAGTTTGCCATTCTTTGCTGGTGCTCGTCCTTTGGTAATCTTCAGTGAATTGGTGACCCCGTTTGAGCACTAGCCTCAAGCTAACGTTCCTCTTCTATCATGCCACTTGTTGCCATGCAGCACAATCTCTGTAGCCTTATTCAGTGTGGTTCTGGAGCTCTAGGAAGCATTCCAGGTCTCTTAGTACTGGCGGATCTGCTCGACCTTGAGAAACGTACAAGAAGGATGGCCTGTGTGTTTGGGGAGTTGTGAGCAGTGCACCGTTGGGAACACCTAGATGCCGAGACATGGGAGGTGAAGGGGTTTTTTGTGAAACCTGTAGAATGTGGCAACTTGAAACAACTCAAGTATCTCCCTTCGAAAGCACGTTGGAGGTACTAAATAGAGGAAGAAGCATGAGAGTCAGGGCTCTGCGGGCCATTTTGAATATAAGGCTGAAGGGAAACTTTATTTTCCTTATTGGCCTTTAGAGAGTTGTGGGCTCAGTTCTCCCTGAGAAACTCTTTACTTGCGCATGTTCTCTTCATAGCACAATTGGCTTAGTGATGACAAGTGAGTTGCTAGGAGAGAAACTTGGAGGTTGCCATTCCTTGGTAGCTGCTCATCCTTCAGTAATCTGTAGTGAACTGGCGACCCCATTGAACACTAGCCTCAAGCTAACTTTCCTCTTGTATCATGCCACTGTTTGGCATGCAGCAGAATCCATGTAGCTTTATTCAGTGTGGTTCTTTAGCTCTAGGAAGCCTTCCAGGTCTCAGTAATGGTGGGTCTGCACGAGGAGGAGAAACGTCCTAGAAGGACGGCCTGTGTGTTTGGGCATTTCTCAGCAATGTATCGTTGGGAACAGCTAGATGCCGAGCCAGGGGCAGTGAAGGGCTTATTTGCTTAAACCTGTAAATTGTGGCAAGTTGAAACAACGGAAGTATCTCCCTTCTAAAGCACCTTTAAGGTACAAAATAGAGAAAGAACGAGCAGGGTTAAGGCTCTGAGGACCCTGTTAAAATAAGGCTTGAAGGGAAACTTTATTTTCCTCTTTGGGATTTAGAGACTTGTGGGCTCCATTCCCCCTAACTCTTTAGTTGCACATATTCTCTTCGTAGCACAATTGCCTTTGTGATGACAAGTGAGTTTCTAGGAATGAAATATGGAGGTTGCCCTTCTGTCGTAGCTGATCATCCTTTGGTACTCTGTAATGAACTGGCGAGCCCATTGAACACTAGCTTCAAGCTAAAGTTCCCCTTGGTTCATGCCGCGGGTTGCAGGCTTCAGAATCCATGTAGCGTTATTCAGTGTGGTTCTTGAGCTCTCGGAAGCATTCCAGGTCTCTTAGTACAGGCGGGTCTGTACTAGGACGAGAAAACTACAGGCAGGATGGCCTGTGTGTTTGGTGAGTTGTGAGCAGTGCACCACTGGGAACAGCTAGATGCCGAGTCATGGGAAGTGATTGGCTTCTTTTCTTACACTCCAAAAAGTAGTCAGTTGAAACAACTCAAGTATCTCCCTTCTAAAGCACCTTGGAAGTACAACGTAGAGAAAGAAACAGCAGAGACAAGGCTCTGTGGGCCCTTTTGTATATGAGGCTTGAAGGGAAACTTTATGTTCCTCATTGGGATTTAGAGAGTTTCGGGCTCAATTCTCCCTGAGAAACACTGTAGTTGCACATGTTCTCTTCATAGCAGAGTTGTCTTTGTGATGACAAGTGAGTTTCTAGGAAAGAAATATGGAGGTTGCCATTCTTTGGTAGCTGCTCATCCTTCCGTAATCTGTAGTGAATGGGCGACCCTAAAGAACACTAGCCTCAAGCTAACTTTCCTCTTGTATCATGCCGCAGGTTGCAGGCAGCAGACTCCATGTAGCGTTATTTATTGTGGTTCTTGAGCTCCAGGTAGCATTCCAGGTCTCTTAGGACTGGCGGGTCAACACTAGGATGAGCAATGTATTAGAAGGACGGCCGGTGTGTTTGGGCCTTTATGAGCAATGCAGCTTTGGAAGAGCTAGATGCCGAGTCACAGGCTGTGAAGGGCTTCTTTGCTTAAACCTCTTCATTTTTGCAAGTTGAAAGAACTCATGTATCTCCCTTCTTAAGCACCTTGTGGGTACAAAGTAGAGAAAGAATCAGCAAGGTCAATGCTCTGCTGGCCCCTTTGAAGATAAGTCTTGAAGGGAAACTTCATTTTCCTCTTTGGCATTTAGAGAGTTGGGGGCTCAATTCTCCCTGAGAAACACTGTGTAGTTGCACGAGGTCTCTTCATAGCACAATTGCCTTTGTGACCACAAGTGAGTTTCTAGGAAAGAAACTCGGAGTTTGCCATTCTTTGCTGGTGCTCGTCCTTTGGTAATCTTCAGTGAATTGGTGACCCCGTTTGAGCACTAGCCTCAAGCTAACGTTCCTCTTCTATCATGCCACTTGTTGCCATGCAGCACAATCTCTGTAGCCTTATTCAGTGTGGTTCTGGAGCTCTAGGAAGCATTCCAGGTCTCTTAGTACTGGCGGATCTGCTCGACCTTGAGAAACGTACAAGAAGGATGGCCTGTGTGTTTGGGGAGTTGTGAGCAGTGCACCGTTGGGAACACCTAGATGCCGAGACATGGGAGGTGAAGGGGTTTTTTGTGAAACCTGTAGAATGTGGCAACTTGAAACAACTCAAGTATCTCCCTTCGAAAGCACGTTGGAGGTACTAAATAGAGGAAGAAGCATGAGAGTCAGGGCTCTGCGGGCCATTTTGAATATAAGGCTGAAGGGAAACTTTATTTTCCTTATTGGCCTTTAGAGAGTTGTGGGCTCAGTTCTCCCTGAGAAACTCTTTACTTGCGCATGTTCTCTTCATAGCACAATTGGCTTAGTGATGACAAGTGAGTTGCTAGGAGAGAAACTTGGAGGTTGCCATTCCTTGGTAGCTGCTCATCCTTCAGTAATCTGTAGTGAACTGGCGACCCCATTGAACACTAGCCTCAAGCTAACTTTCCTCTTGTATCATGCCACTGTTTGGCATGCAGCAGAATCCATGTAGCTTTATTCAGTGTGGTTCTTTAGCTCTAGGAAGCCTTCCAGGTCTCAGTAATGGTGGGTCTGCACGAGGAGGAGAAACGTCCTAGAAGGACGGCCTGTGTGTTTGGGCATTTCTCAGCAATGTATCGTTGGGAACAGCTAGATGCCGAGCCAGGGGCAGTGAAGGGCTTATTTGCTTAAACCTGTAAATTGTGGCAAGTTGAAACAACGGAAGTATCTCCCTTCTAAAGCACCTTTAAGGTACAAAATAGAGAAAGAACGAGCAGGGTTAAGGCTCTGAGGACCCTGTTAAAATAAGGCTTGAAGGGAAACTTTATTTTCCTCTTTGGGATTTAGAGACTTGTGGGCTCCATTCCCCCTAACTCTTTAGTTGCACATATTCTCTTCGTAGCACAATTGCCTTTGTGATGACAAGTGAGTTTCTAGGAATGAAATATGGAGGTTGCCCTTCTGTCGTAGCTGATCATCCTTTGGTACTCTGTAATGAACTGGCGAGCCCATTGAACACTAGCTTCAAGCTAAAGTTCCCCTTGGTTCATGCCGCGGGTTGCAGGCTTCAGAATCCATGTAGCGTTATTCAGTGTGGTTCTTGAGCTCTCGGAAGCATTCCAGGTCTCTTAGTACAGGCGGGTCTGTACTAGGACGAGAAAACTACAGGCAGGATGGCCTGTGTGTTTGGTGAGTTGTGAGCAGTGCACCACTGGGAACAGCTAGATGCCGAGTCATGGGAAGTGATTGGCTTCTTTTCTTACACTCCAAAAAGTAGTCAGTTGAAACAACTCAAGTATCTCCCTTCTAAAGCACCTTGGAAGTACAACGTAGAGAAAGAAACAGCAGAGACAAGGCTCTGTGGGCCCTTTTGTATATGAGGCTTGAAGGGAAACTTTATGTTCCTCATTGGGATTTAGAGAGTTTCGGGCTCAATTCTCCCTGAGAAACACTGTAGTTGCACATGTTCTCTTCATAGCAGAGTTGTCTTTGTGATGACAAGTGAGTTTCTAGGAAAGAAATATGGAGGTTGCCATTCTTTGGTAGCTGCTCATCCTTCCGTAATCTGTAGTGAATGGGCGACCCTAAAGAACACTAGCCTCAAGCTAACTTTCCTCTTGTATCATGCCGCAGGTTGCAGGCAGCAGACTCCATGTAGCGTTATTTATTGTGGTTCTTGAGCTCCAGGTAGCATTCCAGGTCTCTTAGGACTGGCGGGTCAACACTAGGATGAGCAATGTATTAGAAGGACGGCCGGTGTGTTTGGGCCTTTATGAGCAATGCAGCTTTGGAAGAGCTAGATGCCGAGTCACAGGCTGTGAAGGGCTTCTTTGCTTAAACCTCTTCATTTTTGCAAGTTGAAAGAACTCATGTATCTCCCTTCTTAAGCACCTTGTGGGTACAAAGTAGAGAAAGAATCAGCAAGGTCAATGCTCTGCTGGCCCCTTTGAAGATAAGTCTTGAAGGGAAACTTCATTTTCCTCTTTGGCATTTAGAGAGTTGGGGGCTCAATTCTCCCTGAGAAACACTGTGTAGTTGCACGAGGTCTCTTCATAGCACAATTGCCTTTGTGACCACAAGTGAGTTTCTAGGAAAGAAACTCGGAGTTTGCCATTCTTTGCTGGTGCTCGTCCTTTGGTAATCTTCAGTGAATTGGTGACCCCGTTTGAGCACTAGCCTCAAGCTAACGTTCCTCTTCTATCATGCCACTTGTTGCCATGCAGCACAATCTCTGTAGCCTTATTCAGTGTGGTTCTGGAGCTCTAGGAAGCATTCCAGGTCTCTTAGTACTGGCGGATCTGCTCGACCTTGAGAAACGTACAAGAAGGATGGCCTGTGTGTTTGGGGAGTTGTGAGCAGTGCACCGTTGGGAACACCTAGATGCCGAGACATGGGAGGTGAAGGGGTTTTTTGTGAAACCTGTAGAATGTGGCAACTTGAAACAACTCAAGTATCTCCCTTCGAAAGCACGTTGGAGGTACTAAATAGAGGAAGAAGCATGAGAGTCAGGGCTCTGCGGGCCATTTTGAATATAAGGCTGAAGGGAAACTTTATTTTCCTTATTGGCCTTTAGAGAGTTGTGGGCTCAGTTCTCCCTGAGAAACTCTTTACTTGCGCATGTTCTCTTCATAGCACAATTGGCTTAGTGATGACAAGTGAGTTGCTAGGAGAGAAACTTGGAGGTTGCCATTCCTTGGTAGCTGCTCATCCTTCAGTAATCTGTAGTGAACTGGCGACCCCATTGAACACTAGCCTCAAGCTAACTTTCCTCTTGTATCATGCCACTGTTTGGCATGCAGCAGAATCCATGTAGCTTTATTCAGTGTGGTTCTTTAGCTCTAGGAAGCCTTCCAGGTCTCAGTAATGGTGGGTCTGCACGAGGAGGAGAAACGTCCTAGAAGGACGGCCTGTGTGTTTGGGCATTTCTCAGCAATGTATCGTTGGGAACAGCTAGATGCCGAGCCAGGGGCAGTGAAGGGCTTATTTGCTTAAACCTGTAAATTGTGGCAAGTTGAAACAACGGAAGTATCTCCCTTCTAAAGCACCTTTAAGGTACAAAATAGAGAAAGAACGAGCAGGGTTAAGGCTCTGAGGACCCTGTTAAAATAAGGCTTGAAGGGAAACTTTATTTTCCTCTTTGGGATTTAGAGACTTGTGGGCTCCATTCCCCCTAACTCTTTAGTTGCACATATTCTCTTCGTAGCACAATTGCCTTTGTGATGACAAGTGAGTTTCTAGGAATGAAATATGGAGGTTGCCCTTCTGTCGTAGCTGATCATCCTTTGGTACTCTGTAATGAACTGGCGAGCCCATTGAACACTAGCTTCAAGCTAAAGTTCCCCTTGGTTCATGCCGCGGGTTGCAGGCTTCAGAATCCATGTAGCGTTATTCAGTGTGGTTCTTGAGCTCTCGGAAGCATTCCAGGTCTCTTAGTACAGGCGGGTCTGTACTAGGACGAGAAAACTACAGGCAGGATGGCCTGTGTGTTTGGTGAGTTGTGAGCAGTGCACCACTGGGAACAGCTAGATGCCGAGTC